>NC_133353.1:18717089-19017089 GCF_030506205.2 Paramisgurnus dabryanus | reverse complement strand
GATAGGAACGCTGCGGAAGCCACCGCCGCGTTAAGGGCTGATGAGGGAAACGTGGGCTAGTAGGATTAACCCCACAGAAAAATACTCACAAAGGAACCTGGTGGGACGCAATGTGGATGCCCGAGCCAAACACATAGGTTCGCGAGGATGCAGCTAGTGAGAGGCTGACAGCGGATGCTCCGCAACATCAGGTTGCCAGGGCAGCGGAGGAGAGTCAATCAAACCATTACGCATTTTGACTGGATGGCCTTCCATACTGACAGTTATTGTGTAGCGTCAGTCGGAGGCTGCAAGCCGACCTGCAAGCCGGTGCTCAGTGATCTCCCAGATGAGAAGAGAACATGAGAGGAGACCGGCTGGACACAAACACTGTAAAACCTAATTAACGTGTTAGGTGTCGCCCAACCAGCAGCTCTGCAGATGTCTGTTAGCGAGGAACCACGAGCGAGTGCCCAGGATGAGGCAACACTCCTAGTGGAGTGAGCTCTCAATTTAAATTGACATGGGGTGCCCTGCAGATTATAAGCAAGGGTGATAGTGTCTACAATCCGATGAGACATCCTCAGTGACAGCTTTCCCTCTCTGCTGACCACCGTAACAAACAAAGAGCTGGTCTGAGGTCCTGAGGCTTTGTGTGCGATACACGTAGAGGCGCAGTGCGTGTACGGGACATAATAAAGTCATGGTTGGGTCTGCCTCCTCCGAGGGCAGCGCTTGCAAGCTCACCACCTGATCTCTGAAAGGAGTGGTGGGAACTTTGGGCACGTAGCCTGGTCTGGGTCTGAGTGTTACGCTCGAGACAGCAGGACCAAACTGAAGGCACGATTTGTCGATGGAGGATGCATGGAGGTCACCTACCTGATGTGCAGATATCGCGACAATGTCAACTTTAATGGTGGAGGGTGACAGCCTACCATCTAACCGGTGTTGAAGGTATGCAAGCACGACATTAATAGAGCATTCTCGGGGGTCTCGTGTTGCGAAGAGCACCAATCGAAGAACAGGTTCCATTTAAGTGCAAACGCGTGTCTAGTAGACGGCGCTCGAGCTGCGGTGATGGTGTTAGATAACACTTGCGATAAATCACCTAAACCTTGCGTGCGCTCAACGACCATACATGGAGATCCACATGTCGAGGCACATGTGCCATAACGTGCCCCCTCCTTGAGAAAGAAGATCCTTCCTCAGGGCAATCTGCCAGGGAGGGGCTGTCGCGAGGAGCATCAGTTCTGGGAACCAATTCCTGGTCATCCAGTAAGGCGCGACCAGTAGAAGGCTCTCCTCGTCCTGCTTGACCTTGCACAGCGTCTGTGCGATTAAGCTCACTGGAGGGAATGCGTATTTGCGCATCCCCCGCGGTCAGCTGTGTGCCAGCGCATCTACGCCGAGGCTGCCCTCGGTTAGTGAATAAAACAGGCGACAATGGTTATTGTGCGGCGACACAAACAGATCTATCTGCGCACGACCGAACTACTTCCAAATTAGATGAACCGTCTGGGGGTGGAGTCGCCATTCGCCGGGGCACGCAGCTCGGAAAAGCGCGTCTGCAGCTGTGTTAAGTAAGCCCGGGATGTGGATGGCACGAAGGGACCTCAGATGCTTCTGACTCCAAAGGAGGAGATGACGTGCGAGATGCGACAGGTGACGACAGCGCAAAACCGTCTTGACGGTTGATATACGCAACAGTCGCAATGTTGTCGGTGCCGACTAATACATCCTTCCCTCGCAGCTTCATAGCGGAGCGTACGAGTCCCAGATATACAGCCCACCGCTCGCGTCAGTTGGGGTGCTATGCACACCCCTGAGACTGCAAGCCCGTCGTACGTGGCAGCTCACCTCGTGCTGGGGGTATTGTATGTGATACAGAATTCCAGGAGACCTGTCCCAGGGGCATATCTGCCCTCAGAAACGCTGGGTCTGACCACAGGGTGAAATTGAAACGACACGCAGGTGTAATGGTTACATGGTGTATGCTGGTGCGCCACGCTCTCCTCGGGACTCGATCGTTCTTCCCTCGAAATGATTTGAGTCAGTATTGACTGGGTGCCCGCTTTTGTTAAACATGCCGAAAAATCGATCGAGTCTAGTTCCACACCGAGAAAAGAGATCCTCTGCACGGGGCAAAGTTTGCTCTTTTCCCAGTTGACCTGAAGACTTAAAAACGAGCAAGATGCCGAAGAATTAAGTCTTCGTGTTCGCGCAGCGTCTGCCAAGAACGAGCTATTATAAGCCGACCTAGATATAAGCAGAATGCGAACACCGCTCTCTCTCGGGGGATTTAACGCCATCTCTAACACTTTCGTGGAGATGCAGGGAGAGAGAGACAACTCAAATGGTTGTACTTTGAATTGATATGCCCTCCCCACGAATCCAAAGCGAAATTGAAATACGTGCTTCGGCGTTATCATCCTGAAGGATCTCATTTGGGGAGCCAGGTGCGTAAATCCAAGACCGGTCGTAACCCGCCGCGTATTTTTGGGTACTTTGAGATAAGGCTGGAAAACCCTATCATCATCTTGGTAAGAGGGACCGGCTCGATACGTCCTTCGCCAGCAGGACATCGACTTCTGCACGCAGTACATGTGCATCGGACGCTTTCACTGTAGTGAAACAAATGCCAGAGAATTTGGGGGTGTGCCGGTAGAATTGTATATCGTAACCGAGGCGGATCATGCCTAAAACCCAACGAGACGGGCTGGGGAGCCGAAGCCAAGCACCCAGGGGCCGTACGAGTGGAATTAATGGCACTACCGAAGTACCCACGGAGGGGCAGCCGAGCGGGACAGGTGTGAGGAAGCGGTGCCTTCACCGTCTCCTGAAGAGTGATCCTCTCCAACTCCGGGTCGCTCGACTCGGGGCCGCTTGAACCTCCGTTTTCCATGGGTAGCGGGCGGGGAGCTGCTGACGACCGGTTCCCCTGCTCTGCCGAGATGGGGTCCGAGTTGGGGGAATGGAGGTGGCCGCCGCAGGACGCCCTCGGTGAGAGGCAGATTGAGGAGCCGGCGTTGGTGGACCAGGGCAGCTCTCTTCCGCTGGGGCACGACGTAGGGGATCACCTCAGTCTGCGTCATGGAGCTGAATGACTCCCGGACTCGCCGAAGAGGCCGGTCTGTGAGACAGGAGCATTCAGGAAGTTGTTCTTGTCTACGTCTGTCGCGTCAGCCAGACACAGCCGAAGGTGGCGTTCTTGGACCACTGTGGTGGACATCGCACGGCCGAGGGTCATGGCCTCCCTCGCGCAGATCTCAAGGCCTTCGCTTGGACCTGCACAGCCCCATGGCATGCAACGGATGGCATGCAACGGATGCCGCCTCTCCACAGGCTCGGACTACAAGCCGGCGCAAAGAAGGGTCGACCGGTCCTTCCAGGAGGCAGCGGGGGCCAGACACAGTTGCATCGCGACCCCCCCCGCTCACCGAAAGGAAGCTGACATAACCCTTAGCGGCTCCATCAGCGAGGGAGGTGAGGGGAGAAGGCTGAACAGTCGTAAATGGCCGAATTCCATGTTCGAGTCAGCTCTTCATGCCCACGGGAAAGAAAGCCACAGGAGGTGAGGACCGAGAGGCCCGAGCAGCTCCGAAGTACCAATCATGCAGACGGGCTGGTTCGGGAGGAGGGGAGTTAACCCTCTCCAACCATACCGCTTCCGCCACTGGAGGGGGCACGGCCGCCATCTCCGGGACGACTCCGCCTCGGAGGGAAAGGGGGCTTCCCTCTGATGCTGCTGAAGTGAAGGGACCAGAAGAAGGGTCCAATGGATTCGGCAGAAATCGTAGAACAGGACTCTGTAGTCTCCATCGGGACCTCAGGAGGCTGGGAGTTGGATGACGCATCCCCCGACCTGCCCAGCGTAGAGATGCGAAGAGCGTCCTGCAAGCGTCCTGCGAGCGCTTCGCAGCCGCACCATGGCGGCATTCAGCACTGCAAGGGTGCGGGCGTCATTATAACATGATCCCCATACTACATCACGCAGGGAACTAAACTTGAATGACCTATTTTTTCACATGCTTGCAGAGAGAGGCTTACCAAAACAAAGTTACAGGGTTGCTATTTTTTATGTTTTCTGGGTTGGTAGAAGCAATTATAGCATTTAAACATAGATAAAGTCAGATTTTCATGGAATGTCTCCTTTAAGAATTATACTCTTGAAATGACTGCTTTTTCACTTGAGCACATAAAATAAATAAAAGCTGTGAAAATAGTTGTGATTAATATTGATCCAAAGGATTATGATAGGATTTATTTTGAATAATTTAAGACAAATTCACATTTCATTACTTTTTGCAACCACCTTCAATGCGTAAGATTTTACTTTGATATGGTTGTAATTAATAATTTGTTAAATCTATATAGCGCTTTTCTGCAACTTTTAAAGCGCTTAACATATGAAAGGGGATTCTTCTCAACCACCACCAATGAGCAGCATCCATCTGGGTGATGCGACTGCAGCCATATTGCACCAGAACACCCTCCAAACACCAGCTTATTATTGGAGAGGACACGAAGTGATATAGCCAATATAATGGGATGATTAGTAGGCCAATGGGCAAGTTGGCCAGGGCACACCCCTACTCTTTTGGAATTTTTAACAACCACGGAAAGTCAGGACTTCGGTTTAACGTCTCATCTAAAGTGTTAGGACCCACACAGACCACAGAGTGAGCACCCCCTGCTAGTTTCACTAACACCTCTACCAGCAGCAATTTAGTTTTCCCAGGAGGTCTCCCATCCAAGTACTGACCAGGCTCAACACTCCTTAGCTTCAGTAGGCAACCAGTTGGAATCACAACAACCAGTTAAGTTTGGGAACATATAGTTTGTCTGCAGCAAGCAGAGGACTACACCCTAATTTGAACAGTTCAACAGTGTCATCAATTGTGCAAACCTTTCATGGGGAAAACTGGTTATGTAAATAAAATAGAATAGAACTTTGCAGTACAAAGTGAATAACTTACCAAAATAACGAACATAATCAGAATTTTAAATCAGAATGAGATACAGCACATTTTCAGTTTTGTAGACGTAGAAGTTTGCTTGTAATGTTGAAAACATAAATATTGTTATGCTAATTCATAAAGGTACACAAACTACATACAGTAAGCCACACAATGTTCCATCAAAATAAAATATCTGAATCCATCTGAATAGAATCATACCGTGTACCTACCTTTCCAAAAAAACACTGCAAAATGGCCAATTTATGTTTTTATGTATTTTTATTTTCCTGCATTTACATAAAGTAAAGAAAATTGCAATTAAAACAGTGTTTTTCTTATTACAGTTTTCTCAATTGATTCTTCTCAACAAATATCAAATTTTTATAAAACCTTAATTTCCAGGGTTAACTGTCATCATGGTGAAAAAAACAACTAAACATTTTGCAATAAAGTTCTGAAGTTCTGATTTGCAATTACACTTAAGAAAATGTTAAGACTGTTGCAAAAATCTCACTGTTCCTGTTGCCTAAGCATGGAATAAAGTAAAAACACTTTAATGGGCTAGAACCGAGCCAAACCACGTAATTTACTATTATTTAAATTAACTATTATTTAAAAACTTAAACCATGAAATAACTGTAACTGTATTGTTGGATCCCCACTGTAAAAAAAAATGCAGCATAAAAGTAAAAAACCTTGGTTTTGCAAGTCAATTCAACCCACTTTTGGCTTGTGATAGGTTTACATAACTTATAAAATCAAGTTGAAATTGTATAACTTAAAGGGGACATATCATGAAAATCTGACTTTTTCCATGTTTAAGTGCTATATTGGGTCCCCAGTGCTTCTATCAACCTAGAAAATGTGAAAAAGATCAACCTAGTAACTTAGTTTTGGTAAACCATTCTCTGCAAGCATGTGAAAAAATAGGTAATTGAAATTTGGCTCCCCTGTGATGTCAGAAAGGGATAATACTGGCCCTTAATCACTGCCATTTTGTGCAGAGATCAACTCATTTGCATTTAAGGACACACCCAAACTGCACATTTTTGCTCACACATTTTTGCCTGAATAGTGAATGATTACACTGTCTTTATTGTATGAACTAAATATAATTATTTTTTAGAGCTACAAAAGTGATTTTGTTTTAAGTCTGTGTCATTAATGTTAATCAAACAACTTAAGTATGTTAATTGAGGTTACTGTCTCTTTAAGACCAAATAAGCACAGACTGGTTTTTGACTCTCTATACATACACTTAACCCTTGTGTGATGTTCGGGTCTGTGGGACCCGTTTTTAATGTTTACTGAAAGAAAAATTATGCAATTAATTTTTGTTTCAACCTCAGATTCATTGGCCTTGGCTCATTTTCTATTAAAAACATAAAAATAATCAAATTTATAATTACTGTACACTGTGTACCCCCCCACACATTTATATTACATATGTGGTGTTCGGGTCCACTGGGGGTAATAAAAGAGTGAAAATTGAATGTGCTATGTAACTTCACTCTGTTTTTTTCCTATCTGGGACTCCTATAAGTGCATGAGTGTGTTTGTATATATGTCTGTACATATGTGATGGATGCATGTCAGAGTTTTGTCCTTCTGCTCTTGCTGTGATACCGCAAGGATACAACATGTTATATATCATGCATGAACATTTGTCTGTACCTACTGTCCCAAACACTTGACCTTCTCTCCAACAGGAACCATTCTACATTTTACCATTATCTCCCTTACAAAAAATCCATAGTTTTATTGTAGTAAAAGAGTAGTAATCATGGTAATTTGGTATATTGATAACCATTTGTAAAACCATGGATTTACCACAAAACCTATGGTGTGTGTACTGTGTACCTGGTATTTATCACGTTGTGGGGACCAAATGTCCCACAAAGATGTGTGTGAGCATGAGTGTGTGTGAGAGAGAGTGAATAATAGAGAAAGTAAAATATTATCCATGTATTTTCATCATTCTAAGTTGTGGCCAATAGCAACACATTGTACTGCAATGTGTGTGGACATACGATGGACACAATATATGTGTATAAAATGCAAGAAATGCATACACAACACAACTACACAGTAAAAATTTGCTTCTTATGTGTTGTGTTGGCTGGCATGAACAAGTTATGTGTTCAGTGTGGATAATATCTTATGATACGGCATCAGTTCAGTTGGGGGCTGTGCTGTGTAGACTGACTCAAATGTGTACACTTTCAAAAAGTTCAAAGAATTAAACATCAACAGTGATAAAAAAACTTTGTTTCATTTATACTTATTTAAGATAAACATGTTTTCCCCCAATATCTGGATCAGAATAGAATTTTATTCTATATTTTATATTACCACAAAAAATAATGGCACTTTAGTTTATAAATAGTCCTCTATCAGTGGTAAATGACAAATATTAACCATAAATTCTGTCTATATTAATTGCAATAAGGCTAAAGTAAACATCTGTAAACAATATTACATAAATTTGTATGACTGCATAGATACTAATAATGCTCTGGGTCCACCAGACCCACAAACATCGTCTAAGTAACAAAAATACGAACACCACACAAGGGTTAAGACATAAAGAAATGTTTTTATTAGAAAAAGAATACCGTTACGATCATTTTGTTTATATGTGCCCTTTCAAGAACAGAAAGATTTTATGTACGCTTGCTTTTTGGTAAGCGTCTCTTCGATGTGCACTATTGAGTGCCCTCAGACCCGCCCCACATACGTTGTTTTTCATTACTCTATTCGCAAAATGTATGTTAATGTCACAGAGTGACTTATGCCAGCGGAACCAAAATGGCGGAAATAGTTCCGCCCGGACCTTTTTCACTGTAACACCAGGCCGGTTCCGGCCAACTCCGGGGAAACAAATCAAGCGCTACTGTGATCAGGTGTGCTTAATAAGCGTGCCGATTGGTGATTGGGCATTGTAAAGAAGAGGAGGCACATAAATAGGGCATCAGGAAAACCGAAAGGGAGAAGTTTATTCCGGCAAGCATTGTGGGTGAGACGGAAGTGGTCAGTGTGTTTGGAGAGACGTGTTGATGTGGATTTGCAGGCTGGGCGAAATCAAGACGGAGAATTGGGCTGAAATAGAGACGAAGCTAAGTGTTAAATTATTCATTCTGAAGTGATTGTTTCTGATGTGACTGTGTATCTTGAAGAGATTGTGTACGTTGGAAGACACAGGAAACGGATCTAAGGGGAGAAATTAGCAACGGAAGCAACGAAGCATTTGGTGTACACGAGGCATCGGATGCATGGGACATCTGCAAGAAAGAGGGAAGTACCCAGTAGTTAAAGGGATAGTGTGTTAGGTTGAAGTTCGTACTGCTGTTGCCTTGCTATTTGCATAATTGCTAATAATGTTACCCCAGTTTATCTCTGTTTATTGAGAAGTGTGTGGGCCGCCCCATTTGTGTTGAGGATCTGTGGGCAGGCTGGAACTGGTGGAGAAGAGGAAGGAGGAGCTCAAAGATCGTGGCCTCGACGTTACATCTGGTTGTCCTCTGCCCCAGTTATTCGACTGTTCCAGGCTACAAACCCAGCCTGACCCTATATCACTGTGAGTGAGTCTTTTTGAAGTGTGTACACTTGGACAATTGTAGTGCTGTGCTGTTGTCAGTGGTCACCTCCTAGGCTGAAGGAAGAGCCTGTGTTAGAAGAGTGAAGTGGTGGCGCTGGGCAGCTGCTTTATATACATACACGACTGAGACCTGCGGGCTTCCTTTCCCCATCTGGTGGTGGCGCTTCGACTGTAACAAGTAAGGATTGGCTGTGCACATTGTGTTTAATATCGAAAGAGGGAGAGGTTGTGATTGCCTGCTGTGTGGGAAAAGTGTACGCTCTGCCTTTGTGTATAACTATCCACCTGTAGAGTGTTTCCAGATGTCAGCCCCTGTCCGAACCTCTTGCCCCGCTATCTGTAGGAAAGGAGTTTCGAAGCGGTTGGCTCCACTCTGGCAGTACGCTGTAGGGCACGATCCCTTACCTCAACCTACCTATCCCTGTGAGATCGTCTGTGGGCGTGCTAGTCCAAATACCGCAGCAGTATCGGCCTGTGCCTCCATCTGCCCTTTTCCTGCTGGAAACAAAGAGGTGTTGTATCTCTCTCTGTATTTTTTACTAGAGTATTATTATTGTTGGAGGAAATTTGTGTGTGCTCTATTGCCAGTCTGCAGAGCTGAGCCAAGGGCTCTGTGTCATCGTGGGACTGTTCCACTACATACTGGGAAGTCAACGGCTACGTGTTCATCAGAAGTCTGTCCTAGTGAGGAAGACTAGAAGTTTGCTGTGTGCCTATACGTCTTCTCCAACCACCTGAGTCTCGAAAAGTTAAAAGGCCAGTGTACTCACCTGTATACCTCCCTGTACGCCCAAAGCCAAGAGCCCAGTATACTCACCCGCAGTGGTGTCAAAAGTATTCATATTCATTACTCAAGTAGAAGTATAGATACTAAGGTTTAAAAAGACTTTTGTAGAAGTTGAAGTATCAACTCAAGCTTTTTACTCAAGTAAAAGTGAAAAAGTACTGGTTTCAAAACTACTTAAAGTATAAAAGTAAAAGTAATGTAAGGAAAAAAATGTCATTACGGAAAAAAGCCCAGGCCGCACCACAGGGGACTATTGTGCACTACCCTATCTCCTCTAAAAAACGTTTCTAAAGGCCATAATAACTATAGTGTTATATTAAAATGTTAATGTTAAAAAATTTAGGATGCACTAGGGCCAGGGGTAGGCAACGTCCGTCCTGGAGTGCCGATGTCCTGCAGATTTTAGCTCCAACCCTTATAAAACCTTGGCTACCTGTAGTTTCAGGTGACTTTTTAGACCTTTATTAGTTTGTTCAGGTCTGCTTGATTAGACCTGGAGCTAAACACTGCAGGACATCGGCACTCCAGGGCCGACGTTGCATACACCTGCACTAGGCTATCTGTTTCAACCAGATACGGTATATGCCCATTAAAAATTAACGCAAGTAGTTATATGGGGACGGCATTCGTCAAACTAATGATTTATGACCCCCTTGACAGGTTGTGTTCTGACATGTCGTGTTTTATGACCCCTTGACAGATGGTGTTTTGACAGTTCATGTTTTATGACTCCCTTGACAGATAGTGTTTTGACAGATAGTGTTTTATGACTTCTTTGACAGATAGTGTTTTGACAGTTTGTGTTTTATGACTTCTTTGACAGATAGTGTTTTGACAGTTAGTGTTCTGACAGGTCGTGTTTGACAGGGGGCGGGACTATCAATCAAAAGTTGTACAAGCTGTCTAGTTTAGACAGCGAGTGTCCGGACTGTGATCGTTTTACGACATGTCATTTAGCGGGTTGTTTTTCCTGTGTGTGTTTTATGTCAAGCGTATGCTGTCATGTTTACTGCTGTCAAAAAAAGTTTTATTGTTTTAGACTGACAGTTGCCGCCAGCGTCTCTCTCCCCCACCCTCCCTCCTTTCTCGCCCGTGCGTGTCTCACCACTGTGTGTCTCACAGAGGGTGTGTGTTGTATAAATGGCTGTTATAAGATAGGTTTGTTTAAAACAGGTTATAGGTTTTCAGTGAATGAAAAGACATTGACTCTGTCTTAACCGTTGAACAATGACTTTTGCGCCTCGGAGGGGTGTGGGACATCGTGTGCGTATGACAGAATTTTTACACGGTTCGGAAGACATGGTTAAATATGAATTTCTAATGGCTGACAAGCGTTTGGGGTACTACGAGTTTGACAAGAAATTACGCACTGTAAAGCTTTACAGTGTGAAATCTGGTGAGAAACATACATACGGCGATCCATTCCTTTTTCTCCCTGCTAAAGACTGGTCCTTGTTCTACAAACGTATCTGGAAAGATGTGCAAGGATTTTGTGACGTACCGTTGTACGCTGGAGAGTGGAACGGTGTGACACGGGGGATGCGCTATCATGTAGTCGCCAACCAGTGTAAAAAGAAACTTGATGAGTGTGTCTACATTTTCACCTGTAGAGACGCATCAAAGATTTCTGAGTATACATGGCCTATACCAGAGGATGAGCACAACAACCACTACGATCTGCAATTCATATTCCAGTGGCGCGATGTTCGAGTGCTTGGAGATGTTTTTGCTCACATTGACAAAATGTTTAGATGGTGCAAGATGCTTGACCAATACAACACCGTAAGGATTAAATTGTTTGACCCTCGCGGAAGCATGGCTGAGACCGACGAGATGCCGACTCCGCCCACTTACTACAAGCATTAAATGAGCCGGCACAGACCCACAAACACACTGATCCATAATGTCTCAAGACTCTGAAACACCCTGCCACACAGTCAAAGATACACCCAATACCATGGAGGCTCCCCCGCCAAGTGCTGAAGACACACCGCCTAGTTGGCTGGATGAGTTCTGCAGAGAGCTGGGCTATCACAACCTGAATTTCCTCACAACGCGTAGCTGTAACATCGCCACAGCCGCGCACGGTGCATCAGAGGACGGCGTGGACGGCTGTATCGGCGTCGCTGGCCTTAAACTAATAAAGGCCATTGTTGCGTCCGTTCTGGAAAGCACCGTCGGTTCAAAGATGAAACGTGAATGCTACGGCTGCAAAATCAACCACCCTAGTCAAATACAACACGGCTGCCTCTATGAACCCACGCCCTATTACTTTGACTTTAATTATGAAGATTTCACCAGAACCTTGTTTAAACCGGAGTTTAAACACATCATCGTACAAACTCTGAACCAGATCGGTCTGAAACCTCATCCCCTGAGGATCCAAGGTGCTGTGGACGCTATTCTGTGTGAATTAAGGTCTGAGCCTTACGTTGTGGCTAAGCTGAAAGAAATTACAGATGAGCTAGTCGACGAGAATTGTGAGAAACTCGTCTACGATTGTGTGGACTCCTGTAGTAAAATCTGCTGAGTTTGAACTGACATCGATTTTCAGATGGGGAACCTGTGTTTTGCCGGACTGATTAAAAATATGTTTAAAAAACATTATAAATGTGAACTGGTTAAACTCTTATGTAGCGTGATATCTCTTGAAACTGACTTTGATTTCAAACCTGATGCTTGTGAAAGCACCGTCAAACGTGTGACCAGCCTCAAACAACAAATGTCTGATGTTCGAGATATTGCTAGGTCATGGGATACCATGGTGCAGATGTGTGTTAATGCCGAAGATCATCCTTGTATTTTTATTTTAAAAACTCTAGATTTGATGTACTGTATAAAAATAATGATGATTTTTACATAGGCGATGTAATCACAATGTCTACATATGTAATTGATTTATGCATTGCTATGATTTTAAAGAATCCACAGTTTAATGTGTACGAAGTTGTCGCAACAGCTGCTGAATATATGATTGATAAAAAAATTGTTTCATGTATACATTTTTTATGGTATTTAGACACCGTGTAATGGCTTTCTGTATTATCGTTGCTGTGTGAAAATAAAAAAGACTTTCTACCCAACTCTCACGCATTACTTATTTGTGGTCTGATGAGACGACATCATGTCGGCAGAGCTCATGAGCAAGGTTTATTACACACCCTCCAACCCCGGGGCTTTAGGTGGTAAAAATCGTTTAAAACAAGCTGTTTTAAAAGATTACGATGTACTGCTAAATGACGACGAGGTTTCAGAATGGCTCTCCTCACAGGTTGCCTACACATTACATAGACAGGCACCTCTTAAATTCAAAAGAAACAAAGTGATTGTTTACGGGATAGACATGCAGTTTCAAGCTGATTTGGTCGACATGTCTGCATATTCCAAGGAAAATGACGACACAAAATTTTTACTTACATGCATAGATGTGTTTAGTAAATATGCGTGGACTCGGGTCTTAAAGAACAAAAGCGGTGTTGAGGTCGCTAAGGCTTTTGAATCAATACTTGGGGAAGGTCGGGTACCTCAAAAAATACAGACGGATCAGGGGAAATAATTTTTTAACAAGCATTTTCAAGAAGTTGTTAAAAAATATAATATTCATCATTTTGCCGTCGCATCGGATTTAAAAGCTTCTGTGGTTGAAAGGTTTAATCGCAGTCTCAAAAACTTGATGTGGCGTTTTTTAACAGCCACAAACTCCAGGAGATATATTGACGTGTTACAAGATATCACGCTGGGCTACAACACCACTTTTCACAGGAGTATTAAGATGAGACCAGTGGATGTCAACAAAGATATTGAACACGTCGTGTTTGAAAATCTGTATGGACCTGCAGGAGTGCGACGAGACAAACCCGTGTGTTTTAAATACAAGATCGGTGATGTTGTCAGAATCTCCAAAGTAAGGGCAGAGGTGGAAAGTAACGAATTACATTTACTCACGTAATTGAGTAGTTTTTTTGTGTACATTTACTTTTTTGAGTAGTTTTTAAAATCTGTACTTTTACTTAAGTATGTTTTATTTAAAGTATTGTACTTCGCCACATTTTAAATCATATCCGTTACTGAGTGAAAAAATATTTAAAAAAGCAAGGTGATAAAGACACGAAACGGATGATTGATTGGCAGGGGAACGCGCAAAAAGAACCATGGAGACGGACGAGACAGGCGCGCGCTAATGCAGAGCCGCCTCAGTTCAAATCTTATGAAAGAAACCCCTGGTTATATTTAAGCGACCACTTTCCACTGATGCGAAGCGAGTGTTTCATTCCTATGAAAGGTAGGATTCATGCTCTTGTGTACGAAATTGCCAACCGGGGATTTACCGCTCATTTGCACAACGCGTTTTTAATACCATGCGCATTATCTTCCAAGGTCTAGTAGCTTCGCGTCAAGTCAAACACAACTTCAGAACGTCCTCGAGAATGCGCAGGTCATGAGAGAGAGAGAGAGAGAGAGAGAGAGAAAGAGAGAGAGAGAGAGAGAGAGAAGAATAAAGGTCTGACATCAGGTACCCAGGTCAGGGAAGCTAGAAGACAATAAACGTGTCAAAAGTATATAGCCATGGCACTCATCTCATTATATGCTCATTTAAACTATATATAGTTTAATAAAATAATGTATGTTTCCAGCAATACATCAATAACAACCTTACTACAGTGATTGTATTTACAAGCTGCTGACCACCTTCAAAAGTGCATAACTCACATGTAAAAATCATTAAACATTTCCATAAATGTTTCTTAGTTTAAAAAAGCTTTTTATTTTATTAAGTTTTTGTTATTGCACTTTAATTGTAAAGATGTTCCTACAATTAAAAACAACTAGTTTGAGATTTATATTCCCTTGTCGTTTTTTAACTATACTAGAATCCTCCACCTTTCCCCGCTGTAAAAAAAGTAACTTTTACTCTGAGTAAAGTTAAAATGACTTACTTTTTACTTTTACTTGAGTAGATTTTTAGAAAAGTAACTTTACTTTTACTTAAGTAAAATATAATTAAAGTAACTTTACTTTTACTTGAGTACAATATTTTATTACTTTTTCCACCTCTGAGTAAGGGGTCCGTTCGCGAAAGGTTATGAACAGAATTACACAGAAGAGTATTTTACAATCGCAGAGTGAAAATGTCACATCGGTGATTAGTGAAATAAACAAGGCTCTAAAACCTAACGGAGTCATGGGCTATGATAACATAAGAAACAGGGTCTTTTAAAAAGCAGCAGCTGGTGTCTTGTTAATGTTTAGCGGAAAGTTGGCCGTTATTTTAGGGCTGAAACCGAATGTGCCTATAGGGATGGCCATGCGGTCACCCGACTCTGAGTCTGTCAAAGATGTTACGACAAGAGGCCCGCATCAAGCAGACATACATGGAGGCTTCTATTCGCTCTATATCTACACGGACATTATCGAATATCAATCAGTAGGTGACGCATATGTGCCGCTCCTAGGATGTGTACATATAACTGGTGAAAACAACAACATCATCAGTATTAGATACGACAAACCTCATTACGTACCTACAAACAAGTCGTACGTTTCGTTATCACAGAAATTGCTATTGAAGTAAAGGACGATCAAAACAAAGACGTTGCGTTTTCTTACTGTAAAGTGTGTGTTAAACTACATTTTAGACCCGTGAAGCAGTCATCTTTTTAATATTCAGTAATGTCTTATTACAATTATAATTATAACGCAAACCCCGAGCGCTACGTGACATATTATACAAACCAGGCTGGAAATGGACTACCAGGATATGCGGGCGGTGGGGTCATGTACGGTAATCGGCTGGGGGGTCTTTTCAGAGGCCTGTTTAGATTCGCCATGCCCTTGTTGAAGCGTGGCTTTAACATAGCCAAACCGCATCTTAAATCTGCGGCGAAAAACATATTTAGTGACGTCGTTAGCAATACGATGTCAGGCTCTTTCAACAACCACGATCAAGACGGTTCGGGTTTGATGGTTATGTCTCGCAAACGTGTGTATAGGCCGCCAGGAACCAATAGGAGTGGCCAGAAACCAAAGAAAGCACGGCGTACAGTCAAGAAATCATCAGTTGCAAAGCGTAAGCGCAAGACATCAGCAAAAAAACCACCGGCAAGGAGAGTTAAAACTATTTTCTAGATCATGGCACTGCTACACAACATGTCAGAAGAGTGTATTAAATCCGAACTGGATTTATTCACGGTACCTCTGACTCAGACATCTATTGAAAAAATACTTATGTAGAAATACCACCTTTATCAGCACTATCAGACACAGCCCCGTTGGAATTTTTTATAGCAGGAACCGGAAAGGATTATATCGATTTAAATAACACATTGCTGTTTTTAAGGGTGAAAATTACTAATCCTAACGGTACGGACATAGCCGCCGGAGCGCCTGTGGGTTTAGTGAATTATCCTATTGGAAGTTTGTTTGCCCAAACGGACGTGTCGCTTGGGGATAGATTAATTTCGCAGAGTGTTTGTTAAACTATGGAACAGCCCCTGCAGCACCCCCACTTCCCGCGCCCATGGGCGTCACGTGTCGCTAGTCAAATCAGGCAATATCAGATTAGAACTTCGTTTTAGGCAGCCTCTCCAAAATACGATAACTCTGATCGTATATGCGATTTATGATTCAATTCTGGAAATATCTAATCGCCGACAGGTTATGATTGATTACTATTAATCATGAACACTCTGCAACTAACGAGCCTAATGGATAAAATCTCATGCAACACACATTTCCTAGGAGTGGTGCCGTGTGACCATTTACCAGCTGACCCCTTAAGAACATTGCCTGCCATGGTCATAACTAATACACACCCGTCCGGACTCCCCGGCGAACATTGGTTAGCTATTTACATAAACAAATACGGAGTGGGTTGTTTTTTTGACAGTTTTGGCAACAGACCGGATCATTACCGTTTTCCCCATCAAATCAACGACTTTTTAAATCTCAATTCTGTAACAGTGCAATACTCTGCCAAGCAAGTCCAGGATTTCTCAACAGATACCTGCGGTCAGCATTGTGTTTTTTCCCTGTATAATATGTGCATGGATTGTGAATATGAAAATGTTTTTAAAAAAGTATACAGATGATCTGCTTAAAAATGACAACATGGTATCGTGTTTTGTGAAAAAGATAAAACCGTCTGATTGTTATAAAAATGTGTTTAAATGTGTTCAGTGTGTGCAGACGGGATACATGTTTGTATAATGTTTTTGTTTATTCAATAAATACACTATTAACCAGAACAAGGTTTTCAGAAAGAATGTTTTTTATTTATTAATACAGACATTCAACAACAACAACAACACCAATGTAAAAAAATTAGAAACGTAACCATTTGTTATAATCTAGATTGGGTGATTTAAACAGAGGCTCATCCGATAGAACAACAGATGATCGAGCCCGTGATCTTCGTTTTTTACTTTTTCCGTAGGGGCCAGGTGATGTGGCCGGTGATTTAAAAGACTGAACAGCCTGTCTGACTGCATGGTTTGGTAGTATAGAATAGGGCAAATTTAACAATGAGATCGCCTCTAAAAACTCTGACCAGCCTACAGGTCTGTGTTCGTCTTTGATCTTATGCAAAGCGGTAACACTTTTCACTAAATCAAACAAATGGGACCCATGTATAGGTCTTCCCCTAAACACAAATTCCCCTGAACCTGTCCATGAAGATACATCTTTAGCTTTAGACATTTTATCTAAAATGTATCTGATGTTTTTTAAACTTTTTTGCGGAGCATTGTTTAACACATCAGTCACGACATCGTCTGCAGCATCATCCTTAACAGCCAAAGTAGTTTGCTCCTTATCTGCGTGATCAGATGGGGGAAGGCTTAATGTTAAAGTGTTGACTTCACGGTCTCTGTGTTTTGCGATTGTTAAAAATCTCTGTAAGGCGTTCGAGTACAACTTTGCTTTTTCATAAACATCCAAATCATTTCTGTGCAAAATATTTCGTATAGATTCATCCATATCGCTCTCGACATTCTGTTGAATAGATTCACGAGGGGATTCGGTCTTTAGTTTATCCAGTTGGTGCTGTGGGACTAGATACATTTTCTCCGCAAATTCCATTCTCTGGACTTTATCTAGAGGCAATCAGGCTGGTAATAAAAGGGATAGCGACGCTTAGGAGGGGAAGAAGGAAACCACCCTGCTGGTTTATCAAACGTCTCTTTCTCCCCACACTAATCTTCTTGTCCGCAACGATTTTTATCTCACGTTTCTTCTTTTTCAATTTTTGGTACTGTACATGCTTTAGAGGTATATGTCCGTGTAATAAATTAAGAGCTAGTTCGCGCAATGCCACAACTAAATCATCCGTGGCAGATTGTAGAATAACACGTCTCTGTTTGGGTGATGATTTTAATAGAAGTTTTAAAAGAGGGAGGTTTCTACAAAGTCTATCAGACATTTTCACACTCTTTGTTTTCTTTTCCGGACGTACACCGCTGGATGCGGTGAAAGCAAATCTGTTCTGAGACGATACAGCTCCGGTGTTTTGGCTTTATAGTCAATCATAAGATACCCAAAAGGTTGACTGGTCGCGTCTTTGTAAGCCTCCATAAAATATTTTGTTTCTCCGGGGTACATCTGTCTGGCTAGAACCATGACCTGATTTGTGTCTCGGGTTTTTTTTTAAAGAATTAGATAATTTGTGTTCAAAGCTATAGTCCTGCTCGACTTTCCCTGGCAAAATAAATGCTGACAATATAAATAACGCTCAAGTTTCTGTGGTGTACATACTGAGTGAATGCCTTTTCCACTTTGATGTTTCCAGAAGCATCACGCATGACTTCGTCTAGAATTAGCAGAGATGTTTTATTAACAGGAAACAAATGATCATCATTCAGAGTCTGTGGAATCCCTTCAATGAATTTAATTTTGTACATTCTTGATATTTCTTCATACATTTTTTGACAACATTCATATATTATTACAATGTTCTCAATCTTTTCAGAAATCAAATTTACAGCATTTTCCAACAACATCTTAACAAAGATTGATTTCCCACTGTTGGATGGTCCCGCTACAATTAAAGAGAATGGATGCTGTAGCCTAAAGTCATTGCCTTTAGCATCCCGGACACCTTTATGCCCAAAAACGTTATCAAAATCCATACGGTAACGTCGTCAGATTTTCTTTGTTTATTACTCGCTTGTTGTATACGAGTTTAAACTTCTTCACAACTGTCTTGTTGTGGAGCGTGAGGTGTCTTTTATTCCTCACAATGCTGTCAGCAGAAGCTAGCACGTGTCTGTCACGATCACCCTCATTAACATAATCACGGACAAGATCAACCAGAGTGTCTAATGTGATAATTTGGGAGTTTGTATAATTTTGCACGATGCCTTTGGCCTTTAGGACAGAGCGCCCCTTTGCGGTACGGTAGGCATATGTTTTTGGACCGCACGACACAAACTCGACTGCAAAATCATCATACCCAATTTCATCAGTCAGATTACCTAGATACGGCCCCAGCGGGGGGTCCCAATTGCCGTCTTTAGACGCGAAAATCACGCTGTCGGTATCGCTGTAAAGCACACGTTCATTCAGCCTGTCCATAAGGTCATACAATTCTAGATGCGCGTGGGCTGTGGTAAAGGCGCCGAGAAAGATGTTTATGTCACGCGCGCGCGCGTTTGCCGTTTGGATGGACCCATTGCACTAGAGCTACTTTGTCTGACACAAACAAAAAGTGTTTAATCTCGTACGCCATGCCAAAAATGTATCTCGTAAACTCTTCCAGATCTGAAAGCAACACTGTGTTGGGCAGATTTTCTCTCATAGAAAAACGACCCCACAAACTGTTTAGCAGCAGCTTATTTATAGATCGTCTCGCGGGGTTAAGGCTTATCTTATCAGGATTCATTTGTATCCCCTCTTTCTCATAGTAATCAGCAATGTATGCCTCTTTGTCCTGATCTGTCAATACGTGTGCGGGGTACCCGCTGGCCTCTTGCTTGTATTGTAAAAATGTTTTGACATATTCACAAAACAAGGTTTCTGAGGTTTGAGGAAAATGCCACACTTCGTCCACTTTTGTCACGATGTAACCCTTTTTTTGTCACAGGATGAATGTCATATTCATTATATTTGCATGAATGCGAATGCCAAAGGCAACCAAGGAACTCCAGAGCACATCTTTAATTTTGGTTATTGATGTAAAAACCGTCCAGCTGGTATGATCCGAATGACATTTCACCACGATTTAATGCATGCTGGACATCGACGCCTCGCGAATGACTGACATATTCAAGCCATTCGATGGAGGCGTTTGAATAGGCTTTGTTCTTAGTCAGATAGGCGCCGTTGTGTGTCAACGCTAAGGTGTCTCTCTGCAGATAATGGGTCTTGTACACAGCCATGCAGCACGCAGCCAGAGTTGTGTATCTGAAGGGGTCAAGGGCAGTGCACTGTATAAACTCATCACGATATTTCATGCACACCTCTCTCAACAAAACAACATCGTTCTTGCCGTAAAGTGCCAGCTCTTTTTTAAAGTCAAATACGTTACACTCTACGGACTTGTACCAATCGTCAAACTGTTCCCTGTCCTTCTCTGACATTGTGTCATATCCGTACATTTTTTTGTCCGGATAGGGACCTATGTAGTTTTCATTCTCCACCCGGTTAAAGTGATGTGGGAAATAACCCTTCTCTGCACAGGTCAGATTCATGGCAGATGCAGTCTTGGCTAGACGCATTGGGAGAAATGAGAAGCTATCGAGAAATCTTTGCTTGTAGCTTTCGTCATACATTAATATCAAACGACAGCCTTGCATCGTGATTTTAAGAGCGAGCCCCACTTTTGTGAAATATTCCAAAAGGATAAAATTGTCAAAGCCAGAAGCGTTGTGGGCTATCCATGTGTAGTCGGTGTACCTAGGGTGTCTGAATCTTTGCACGAGTTGTGCGACGCAGTCGGTACCCTCTGCTGTGAATTCTTCACCCGCAAAAGTGATGGCGCACACAAAGTTTGCAACATGTTTTCCACCCTCGTGACGAGTCTCGAAATCATAGAAGATATATTTCTCACTGGGTGTCTCGAGCCTTAAGGGCTGAATAAAACATTGATGAACCCCATCGGGTATCAGCTCCATGCCACAATGCAGACACTTCTCCGGCGTGCATTTGTGCGGTTTTGGTTTATCACCGCTAATGTAATAGCATCGATTACATGTTGGACAGTATTTGGTCACGTCGCACTGGGCAAACTGGTGACTCAGTGGAGGTTTTTTTATGCATTTCATAACAATATTCTGATTTGCAGTACCTCAAACAATCACCGCAGTGTATCGTCTTCACAGGGTGTTTGTAACAGTCGGGGGCATTGCATATGTCACAGGCGTAACTGCATCTGTGATTCCTTTTATTAGAAAAACCATTGTAGCAATAGTTGCAGACGTAATTGCATCCAATAAACGCTGTCAATCTTTATATCATGAAGTAATGACTATCGGACAGATAGAGAAACACCGTCTTGTAGTGGGGCTTATTTTTTGTCATGTACTTTTCCAAAGCACCCGTGCTTGATCTGTGAAAAACTACAATTTTGATGTTTAGCAACCTCTCAAACAATGCGACGTCATTAAATCGTATCATGTCTTGGATTGAAAATCCAGCGGCCTTTTGAATATCAGCAGCTATGGGTATTAATTCTGGGTCTGTTTTTTGGGGGTTCAAAAAGTGTGCCAGACAAAGGGTGAAGCATAGCTTGTCGGTCATATTTGTAGGGCAAAAAAGATTCATTCTATTTCTTTTTATAACCTCATTGTGTGCTAGATCGCGGAATTTTCTGCGAGCACCACCACCGCCGTTTTTGCTTCTGACAATAGACACGTTTAACATCAGATTGTCATCAACGCACACGGCCCTGTTGCTTTGCATGATTCTTTCAAGCTGGTCTGACAGCGCGGAGACGCTATAATCGTTGACGGGCGTAAGCATCGCATTTATGTCCGACATTAATGATTCCCCCCTTAATATTACATTTATTACCCCCCCATTCCCCGCTAATATTCTAGATAGAGAGACTATTTCATTCAGAACACCATCCAAAAATAGGACGTACGATGCCATATCTGTAGAAGCTATTGCCCTCAGATTTATATTCCTAAGTATTTCCAGACTGATAAATCTTGTACGAGGAACGACGGTATAACCATTAAATTCACCCCCGTCTCTCACAAGCCTCTCAGCATCTTCGGGCGTTAGACCCATATCATCCATTTCAGAATTGTGGTGGGGGTCGTCCGACCCCTCACCACCGTGTTGAACATGTAAATTCTCGGATGCCCCATCGAGAACCTGATGGTCGTTTAGATCAACGACTGGAGCCTCTGGTTCAATTTGATTATTGATAAAATCAGTATCTGAAGCCCCAGGTTCAAGCTGCTGATTTATAAATCCAGCTTCTGGAACCTCAAAAACTTGATGCGTATTTAAAACATCAGGATCTAAGACCATACTCGGCTCTGGAGGGGATTGTGAAAGGGAATCGGCCGTACTTATCAACTCTGCGAATCCGTCTACATTACTGTGATTTTCATTCATAGCTCTGACAGTTTCTATCAGTATTTGCATCCCCAATTCGTAATCAATTATATCAAACGTGGATTTATTGCGCCTTATAATTTTATTCGCCTGACTACAGCCAGAGTCTGAATGACGTTTTTGGGCCATTTTTACCACAATATTCAGAAACACAGTGAAACCCCCAAAATTTTCAAATAATCAAACAATGTAAACACAATAAAACTAAACCAAAAATATAACGAGTATAAAATATCAAAAACAAACAATATATTTAAAACAATGAAAAAACTCTAAACCAAAATGAGTATAAAAAAGGATTATATAAACGATGAAAAAATAACCAAAAGGTATTAAGAACACAAGTTTAAAACAACAGCAAAACAATATATTTAAAACAATGAAAAACTCTAAACCAAAATGAGTATAAAAACGGATTATATAAACGATGAAAAATAAAACAAAATGTATTAAGAACGCAAGTTTAAAACAACATCAAAACAATTTATAATTAGTCACTTACCCAAGTGCTTTTAAAATGTGACAAGATCTGTGACAATTCAACCATAGGTATCCAGTATCCGAAATGTGTTAAATCCAATTTGCTACAAAATGTTTAAAATGTCCCCAGGCAAATCCAAAAAGTCTCTGATTTTTCTCTTTTTTAAAGACACGTCCAAAGCGTTGTGGTCTGTATCCTAACCTGTAAACAGATAAAAACACGTTATTAGGACAAATATCTAAATAAAACATGTTTGTTTAAAACTTTTTTCTTATGCAGTATAAACGTACCGTGGAGATCCGCTATATATCTTGCAATAGTACACACAACGTTCGCTTTGCCTCTGATATCCAAACCTTTAAAACAGATAACACATGTTATTAGAAAATATTAAAACAAAACAGTTTGTTTAAATCTATTGTAACAGGATTAAATAAATACACACCGGACGACACAAGCCACTCTGCGTCTCTTTGTTCCAAGATGTCCTTGTTACACGGCGGGAGGTTCTAAAGTACAGTCCTGTTTGATCAGGCCACTCTTCTCCGCGATTTACCAGGAATAGTTAATATCAGTTTAGGAAATTTCGCTGCAAGACCAGAGATCGAATTTTTTAGTTTTTAAATAATCAGACAAAATGTTGGAACGAAAACAGTGAAACACATACGTACCAATAGGCTTGGGTATAACAGCTCTGCTCCATCCAAACTGAGTCCCGGAGATCTCTTGTCGCACCCCAATAAAGGTTCGGTCATAAACTTTCAAAGATTACATCACACGACCCCCACACAAACACACACAAACTGTCATAAGATCAGCATCAGAAACTTTGTGTCTGATCAGAAACTAATAGTTCGATAGAAAACATCGGCTTTAAGTATAATCAGTTACATCTAATATATATATATTCTTGATTCTTGATTGACTTTAAATAAACTTTTGATGTTGCAAAACTTTAGATTCAACAACACACACCCTCTGTGAGACACACAGTGGTGAGACGCGCACGGGCGAGAAAGGAGGGAGGGTGGGGGAGAGAGACACTGGCGGCAACTGTCAGTCTAAAACAATAAAACTTTTTTTGACAGCAGTAAACATGACAGCATACGCTTGACATAAAACACACACAGGAAAAACAACCCGCTAAATGACATGTCGTAAAACGATCACAGTCCGGACACTCCCTGTCTAAACTAGACAGCTTGTACAACTTTTGATTGATAGTCCCGCCCCCTGTCAAACACGACCTGTCAGAACACTAACTGTCAAAACACTATCTGTCAAAGAAGTCATAAAACACAAACTGTCAAAACACTATCTGTCAAAGAAGTCATAAAACACAAACTGTCAAAACACTATCTGTCAAGGGAGTCATAAAACATGAACTGTCAAAACACCATCTGTCAAGGGGTCATAAAACACGACCTGTCAGAACACAACCTGTCAAGGGGGTCATAAATCATTAGTTTGACGAATGCCGTCCCCATATAACTATTAATGCATTTTAGTGCAATGCAAACAAATACATTAAAGCAGTGGTTCTCAAACTGGGGACCGCGAGATGGTGCCAGGGGCCCCAGTTTTATAATATTTTATGAAATACATTACTTTATTGTAAATTCTGTGTAATTAAACCTAAGAAAAATAAGGCTACTAAACTCTGGTGTAATTGATGTTTTTAGTTTTATTTTATTTTAACTCGATGGATTAATGTACAGCACCTTGGTCAACAATCGTTGTTTTTAGTGGTGCTATATAAATAAAGTTGAGTTGAGTAAACAAAAGCAATACATTGTATAATTTAATATGTTTTGTTTAATTTAAATTTTAAGTTTTAGAATGTTTATGTCATACATTTTCTTTTGGGGGCCGCGAAGGAATCCACTGTACACTAGGGAGGCCGCAAAAAAGGTTTGATAACCACTGCATTAAAGAACCATATATGTGTACTACTGAGCATTAACATGTGTTCCATAGAGAGCAATATATGATGTATGGTTGCCTATAAATATTGTAATCATAGATATCATATAGAAGACTAGATGCCCTATTGGCCGCTGGGGACTGAGAAATACGGCGGCCATCTTAAACCGGTCGTACTCCTAGTTTCGTTGCATGGCAGCAGATAAGATGCCAGAGCACTGTGGAGCATTTTCCTGTTCTAATCGGCAGACCATCGCAAATAGAGCCCGGAGGATTATTTTCACAAGTACTTTTTAACATTGCGGTATTATTGGTTGTATTTTGTAAATAGAATATTACCAGAAAATTGAGCAAGAGCCAGGATTATTGATTTTACTGTACTGAAATCGTAGCCAGCTAACGTTCGCTAGACTATGTTTACTGCACCAGCCGCTGTTCACCCTGCAATGAGAGGTGGGGTAAAGTAAAGTAATAATTACAAGATTTTCTCTGTTGTGAGTATTGTGTAAGGCGCTATATAAATGTGTATTATTATTATTATTATTATTATTATTATAAGGTGCTGTGAGCTGCGTGATCCGCCGAACTTTAAAAAGCTGTCAACAGTCATGTGACAGCTGTGCGGGAGGATCAGGAACAGAGGATGTTTTCCTTCGTAAGGAGGACATTGAGGAGACTTGGAATCGACAACCATCAGTCTGACTCGTTGTCATTGGTTGTGTCTGTGTTTTTAAAGATAAGGCTCCACCATGTTGCCAAACTAACCTCTCTTGAACTACAGAAAGGGAGCACGGGAAAGAAGCTCTGCAAAACAGTCCTCTTTCAGTGCGCGCGCGTGTGTGGGGGGGAGAGGGGGGGTTAAATCATTTTAAATTGTTTCTTCACCTTATTAAAAAGTCTTATTTTACTGCAACTATCTGTTTCTGCATCTTTGTCATATTTATAGTGTGTGATTTATAAAATATCTTATATCCTACACCACATATTTTGATTTTGGACTCACTTTATATCTTATATCAGAATATTTTATTACTGTTTAGTGAATATTCATTCATTCCTACTATGAACATTAAGTGGCGCTGTCGACATTAGTGTTGGTAACACTAACATTCTAAACCTAAATCTTGACAAACTATATATTGTTGGAAAGCTCAAAGAGTATAATTTTCATATTTCATTACCATTTGGGGAAAATTATGACATAGTGAGAGTCAGTTTCTAAAATGTTACGGGCCCACAGGTAGGCCAAATTTGTTTTTGCATATAACACTAAAACCCTACTCTAAACCTAAAAAATCATGAGCTATATATCATCGGAAAGCTCTCAGAATGTAGTTTTCATATTTCAAAACCTTTTTGCATGAATAATAATGTGGTGATAATCTATTAGTTTGTGAGTATACAAGAGTACAAGAGTATGTGGCAAAATCTAGTGGCAGTTGTTGGTTAAACCATTAAAATTGTGACACAAACATAATTTTTTGTGATTTTAACTTGAAATTTGGATCACAACTACTTGAGACATATTGCTTCATGTTAACATTATTTATTGTGTGAAACATTAACTTTTATGTCATTTTATTTATAAATTAATATGTTACTGCATTATTTTTTATATTAAAATAAAGGTAAACGGCTATAAAAATATTTATATTTAATATTTTTACTTTATAACTCATTTGTGAAAAACCCTAAATTGTCTTCTTTAAAACAAGACCAAGATTAGGTTTCTAGTCCAAAGAATCCCAGAGAAATATTCATTTAAAGATGTACATCACATTGTCACCCTCCACTCAAACGGGATTTGCGGCACATAAGGGGTTAAAATACGCCGATCCATGTGTCCTGTATCATAGCCCCATGAATGACCTTTGCAGCAAAAAAACCCGCGTGAAAATCTGTTCGGAATTCACTGAGATATGATTAATTAAATGCGCTGATAGCTCATTCCACCAGTCATACAGATTACACTGAGTGGAGCGGGTGACCGATCTAAGATGGCGGCCCCATATCTCGCCGCGCCAGTAGGCAGTAGCGGTCGATAGGGCGTCTACCTATATGATGTCTATGATTGTAATGGTGCAAAAAGTCAAACTTCAGAGCAGGGCCGCTGCTGGCCAAACTTTTACAGTGATGCCCTCTTTAGTTAAAAAACAACAAAATCACACACAACTATAGTATGTGTGAGAATAGAAATATGCTATTGTTATCATTTATAATTGTATTTTGACAGCAACACAAACTACAAATATGCAATTATATATTATAGCCTATATTTCTGCATCTGTACATTTGTTAGCTAATGGACTTTAGCTTAATCTAATGTGACAAAGCTGATCTTACATGTCAGTATAAATCCAAGCAATTTTGGAGAATTATGTCTTTCTTGTAAGTAAATTAAAGGTCAGGTTTAAGGAAACAGCTGATGTATATTAACAAAAGCAAAAGTTGGTATGTATGGTTATGTGTTTTGATTGATTTAACACTCAAGCATTCAGATAAGTAGGTTTTGTTAATGCAAATAAAATTTAGGGCAGTAATTAGCATATACAAAACAACAGATGTCTTAAGCATAGATATATTTGCCATGGCTCAAAACGCAACGCAGCACAATGTCATTTAAGTTGAACAACTGAAGTTACATGATATAAATTGGTATTGTTACACTATTTAAATCACACAGATGAGTTGGTGTCAGCAGCCAGCTATACATTTACACAGGCTTGTGAATGTGAACTGACCTGAAGGTGATGCGCGAGTTTTATTTCGTACTTTTCCATTTGAAGACAGAATGCCGCGTTCTGTTACTGTACAAACGGATGGCGGATGATATCAAAGCATCGCCAAAGCATCGCGAGAGCAAACTGCTCCGCATGCTTTCTAATCGCTCTCGCGGTTCTTTTATGTTTATCTTTGCAGCGCTCTTGAACAAACTTTTGATCATCTTCAGTCAGCTGGGGGCGGGGATTGCGTACAAACCAATAGGGTGTCGGAATTTGCATTTCCTCTGCGCTCTGAGGGTTAGAAAATGGGGTGAGTAGCCAGCGCCTGAGCGGGTAACCACTGTCACCTGTAAAGTATAACAGATTATTATTATTGTTATGTAAAAACAATTATATGCATTTACTTACCCAGGAGCCAGCCATCGCGAACGGCCTTAGTCTATTTCCTACACTGCTGTGCGCTAGAATAAAAGAGTCATGTGTAGAACCAGGCCATCGTGCCACAACATTTCTTAGAATCAAGTTGGCGTCACATATGATTTGCACATTTATTGAATGCACATGTTTGCGATTCACATAAATTAATTCATCTACATATGGAGCCCTTAGCAATATGAGTGCAGTCAATTGCATCGATGACATTGGGGAAACCGGAAATTGCTGCAAATTGCCTTTTAATATTGGCCTGTTCTCCGGCAGTGTAAGGAAACTTCATGTATCGATTGGTCATTTGAATAATCCCTTTCAAAACTGCAGGCATTAATGAGCTTTGGGATGGCTGTGAAATCCCAGACCTATGACAAATTAATCAATCAATAAGGTTTGCCTTACAAAAAGTACAGTTAGTTACCTCTTGCCTATTTCCCGCTGGTATGTCCCGGTTGCCAAAAATCCTAAAACTGAAAGGACTTGGGTTGATACCGGGATTACGCGGTTCCGTCTTGTTGGCCTTTGTAATGCTGGGCCAAGTTCAGCACACAGATCCAAGAGCATGGCTCTAGGAAATCTAAAGCGGCTTATTAGCCACTCATCATCATGTGCTAGGAAATCCTCATGGTCCCTGAATACTCTTTCCCTCCGAAGTCTGCCGTTGGCATAGTCTTCTAGGAGTGCCAGCACATCCATCATGCAATATAAACGTAAGTGTCACTGCGTTAGGCTATTTATGTTTTCAGAAATCAGATTTAATCATTTACACCTTGTCACATCAATTATGAGTGCTACACCCATTAAAGAATGGAAATGAAATAATTTAAATTTATGCACTTTCAGCATATAGTTCATCTTATGTATTTAAACTATGCGAACATGCATGTATGTAACCCATAATGGTGATCTTAAGTTATTTGTATGTTTTGTTGTAACCGGGAGCTATGAGCATCTTAAATGTAAGTATAAAAATTGGCATGTGGCAAAGGGTTAAATCCCTTTATCCGCAGTCAGTTCCTTAACTCACCGTCAGTGTCGCCAAACTGCTTTGTCTTCAAAATGTGTCAAACTTTGCGTGTAGGTGCGCACATTTTCCCATCAAGTTTTTCTTTATAAATCCCACCTTTTGCGCAGGAACAGGCAAGCTTTATAAATGAGGCCCCTGAACTCTTGATGTGTAAACTTGAGAGAGAGTTGCGCTGCTGTGTCTCATACTGTAGTCCATTTAAATACATTTGGCAAATAAAGCACTGAAAAACAACGTAATTTTCACTTTATGTGGATCGACTGTTTATGCTGTAGGGCTCGCAAAATTGTAAAAATCCCTGGTAGCCCTTCGGGCAGGCACTCTTTAATTTATGGTAGCCCGAAATGAATATAAGTAGCCCAAATAAATATGTTGTTTAATGTAGAATATTGATAATTCCTGGATTTCAAGCCAACTATTCCTGCCCATCCCCAGCTAACAATCTATTGTTCCTAAAATGTTCTTCTAACGTTCGAAGTTTTTGGTTTCTAGAACGTTCTTTTCCAAGGTTTTTGGTTAGCCAGTAATGTTTTCTTTAAGAAAATAAACATTCCTCTAACGTTATTTTTAGGTTAGTTTAATGTCCCCCTAACATTAGAATAATTGAATTGTTCTATTACTAAAATATTATATGAATGTATTATAATAAAAAATACCTCAACACATTACACATTGTATTTAGATAACATGGTATTTCATCAAATATATAAACAACAGTGACTTTAACACAACATAGAAGACTTAAAACAGATATTTATTAAAAGGAATAAACATTTAATTCCCTTTAGGTCAGGGGTGTCCAAAGTCGGTCCTGGAGGGCCTGTGTCCTGAAGAGTTTAGCTAAAACTTCCCTAAACACACCTGCCTCAAAGTATCTACTCTGCCTAGTAAGACCTTGATTAGCTGGATCAGGTGTGTTTGATTAGGGTTGGAATAAAACTCTGCAGAGACACCTGCCCTCCAGGAGCAGGAGTGGACACCCCTGCTTTAGGTTAACAGATCTTACCATAGCAGTTTATTTTTCGCTAGAATAATGTTAGACTCTGAGGTAAAACGAAAGACAAATAAACAGTCTATTCGCTTTAGGTAAACATAGGTTATCTTACCACTGCTGTTTAGTCACCTATCAAAAGCTTCTAAAATCATATTCTCTTAATAGCCAAATATATTTTCCTTCTCACATATTTACGTTAGTAACTGAAGAAAGAAAAAAGAAACGCTAAAATTTAGAGAAACGTTTTTTCTTTAAAAAAAATTATGTCATTTTGTTTTTTCCTCATAGAATAACATTGTTTTAGTGGCTTAAACAATGTTAAAGGATCAGTCTAAAATTTATGCATGTATAGTAATTTTTATTTGTGTGATTTGATTATGCAGTTTATATATACCAAGCTCAGAGAATAAAAATGAGCTATATTGTTGAATTTTTGGGTTCAGGTATTAAATCAAAATGAAGGCAGTCCAAGAAAATGAGGAGCTTCTGTAGTAGCTGGTGCCAAGACTGGAGATAGGAGTGGCCACACCATTCTCAGATATGGCAGCACACATAATTATATTGTCCCTCGCTGGCCTGTGAAATCCACCATGGCCCGTTGGCCAATAATATTACGCCCACGTCTTCGGCCCTTGGCCGGGTAGAAGCCAGCTTCATTCACAAACACGAGGATGTGTGGGGTCTTGTTTCCTTCCAATGCCATTATTCTCTACAATAGCGTTCACCAATGTGAGGCCATAGTTGATGACATGATCTATAATTGTGGCCTGAATTTCATCAGAGACAGCATGGTGTCTTTGTGCTCCTCAGCCTCTTCTCCCTATTTCTCCACCCTTACTCCTCCTCTTCTTCTTCCTCGAGCAGGCAGCTGCCCTTGTTCATTTACTTGGTGCCTCCATGTTCAGAAATTGTACTGGTCCTGCAAGGTCAAGCTCTTTACATACATTCAGAGTCATGGAAAATACCTGTCAAAACATACTATTTGATTGGTCATCTGAGATGTGTGAAACTCTTCTCTATTTTTTGATGTGAACTTATGGCTACAGTTTTGATAATTGTGATTGAAAAAGTACAGCATTGTTCATTTACTATTGTTAATGTCAGTATAAAGTTGAAAACAAACAAAAAAACAAAACACTAAACAAAACAAAAACATGTTTACATGTTTTGCTCTAAAAGGTTTGCATAATTGACACTGGATCTGTTTGTACTTTTTGGCCAGCCTCTTCCATTGTAAGACTACTGGTTTATGATATGATCAACAAGTGTGACTATTGACTCTTCTATTTCCACCCGATTTTCGATTGTGATAGTCCCCCATTCTCAAATAAAAAAGGTAGTGATTGTACTTTGGGCAAACTATGATCCAAACTTTATTGGTTAATTTGTTGTAATTCAAAACTTCACTGGTTGATTGGTTGTGATTCCAATTTTGCATATTGTAATGGCATGTCATTGATAATTTAGCAGACATTCCAAACATTTCATGTCAGATATTTATGGTGTATGTAGACAGATTGTGATTTTTAATGGATCATTTTGAATGTGATGACTCACACAATCGAAGAATATTGAGAAGTTTTGAAGAGTTGGACCGTTTCACGTATCACGTATTAACTCATAAGTTTTGATCAACAAGCCATATGCATTTAGTTATTGTGCAAACTGAATACAATTGTACTTACTCTTTGCATACATATGCCTAAACAAATGCAATTTGCTTAAATCAATAAAACACTTCAATCTGATGTGAACAAGAAACTAATTGTTCAGAGATCTGAAGTTGAGAAAAAATCCTATTCAAGAACTGAGCAAAAGCGATTGAGAAAAACTGTAAAATCTAAAAGACAAACATTTCACATGACCCAGCAGTGTGCCAATATTGAAGCAGTACTGCCACCTATTGGTTGAATAATGTTACATAATACATTTTCAAAATAGGGTGAAGTTAAATTTGCCAATTTTGGATGATTGTCTAAAAATATATATACTTAAGTGGGCACAATATCAAATAATTTGTTTCTTTTTGATGTCAGGTCAACTGTAACCCAACCCTAACCCAACACTCTCTAAATGTAACATGTTATTTTTTTGTTCCACAGTGGTCAACTTGATAAAAGACCTCTATAGAGGCCTATTTGGTTCAAATTTGTAGATTTAGGCTGGCAACACATGTGAAGATTTTAAGCATGATTTGCACTCTCAGCAATTGAAAGGGGGCGTGGCCCGATGAGTGGTTTCAGAGGCCTCATTTTTAAAATGCTGCGTAAAACCATCCTACATTTGATCTTACGATCATTTATCAAAATGCGTACGTGTGATTCATAAACCGAACATACGTGCAGAAACCGCGCGTACCCCTATCAAATCTATAAATCACAAATGAACTTGAACTTGTGCGCAGCCGAGCAGTTTCAGATCTCCGCCTTTAAAGGATGCCTAATTAATGTCATAGACATATAAAAGAGCGCTTGTCAATGTTAAAACCCAATTTCGAGAATCAACAATGGCTTATCCCAGCCAACATTGATATGTGAGCCCCACGTGGGTCCCATCTGGGCAGCATGGGTTACATGTGGGCATGGGCTTCACATGGGCAATATATGTGGGTCCCATATAGGTTTGCCCATGTGGGAAATTAATGTGGGGCCCTCATGGCACCTATGTGGGCAAAAATGTTTATGCTTGAAATACATCTTTATACATTTAAAATCTTAAAATAATAAATTTAGGTTGATTGTCACTTTTATACAAAGAGTAAATAATATAACAGATATGATTTGATCAATATAAAACATTTTGAATAAAAATGCATTATTTTTTACATTTAATTAACATTGATATGTGGGTCCCATATGGGCAACATGGGTTTCATGTGGCCATGTGCTTAACATGGGCAATATACTGTACATGGGTCCCATGTGGGTTGACTATGTGGGTCCCATATAGGTATGCCCATGTTGAATGATAATATGGGACCTATATGGGACCTAATGTGGGCAAAATAATTTCATGCTTAAAATACATTTTATATACATTTAATCTCTTAAAATTATTACTTTTGGTTGATAGTCACTTTTACACAAAGAGCAAATAATATCACAGATAGGATATGATCAGTATAAAACATTTTAAATAAAAATGCATTATTTTTTACATTTAATTGTAAAATTTATGATGTTTAACTGCCAATTATTAATTTTAATTTGCACAGCTGAGCATGAGTGAAAATAATAAATTTCAGAAAGTTCATCAGTTTGTTAGTGTGTTAATTAAAGAAATGTTTCGAACATTCTGAAAGAACCCTAATGAGTGGAGTCCGCTGTTTCATATAAGGAGACCTCATTACGATCTGCTTACTACTACAACACATTACGCTTGACAAAGTAGTCCTGCTTCAAATGTTTTTAATTGTGATTTTTTTTCACATAATATAATATCATATTTTAAATAATCTTTGCAAAAATAGGCAGACTATTAAAATTACAACTATAAAGATGATAAACATTTAAACTACAAGAATTTCGGCTCAGGCGCAAGGATACAGTTTCTACCAGCAGCAGGAGTCTCTCACAACCGTTACACTTGTAATTGTCACACGGTGACGTTTTGTGAAGGGCGGAACAGAAGGCAGGAAGGATGAGTTCCGCCCGGAAGGAAGAAAAACACTGGAACTTCCGGGTTTGCCCCGGAGGCCAAATCAGCCCGTATTAGACGCAGGTGGGGTTAATAAACGAAGCGATCACCGATAGGACGTTGAAGAGGAGGAGCCGAATATATAAGGAGGTTTGAAATCACAATCGGTGTGCTTCTCTGTTGTGCCGGTGTTGGCGTGCTGTCCGCTGTGTTTTGGCTGCGTTCTAGGCTGGGGAGCGACGAAACAATTCCCTTGGGGAAGAAAGAAATAGGAGGAGGTGGATGTTTACTGCAAGAAGGAATATTTGTTCAGGATGACTGGGTGAAGAAGGAAAAGCAGTGTGGGTTGACACGTGAGTAGAGTTGGAATATTGTGTACACAATGCAGAAGAGGAATTATTGTGCGTGTGTTTGGAATATCTATTTATAGTTCTACCATAAAGACTCAGAAGGCAAGTGTACGTTTGAATGACATTTATTCCATGTTGAATTAAAAGACAGAAATTCAAAACAGACTCAATTAAATGGATGCTTGAGTCTCGTATAGATTATTTTGGCGTATGCCCCGCCTTTCGTCCGGGTCTAGCTGTAGTCCGGCAGATCCTGCCTGATGTTGAAGGCAGGGGCGGAGCCTACCCCCGGACAAAAGAACAGGGAACAACCTGGTGGTGGTGGGGAGGATGGAGGCGAACTTCAGCTACGACACCTACGGGCAGCAGGAGAGAGTGTTAGTTCAGCGTTTAAATAGTCGGCATTGAGCTGTGATTGGCAAGCCGATTTTATGAATGAATGACGTGGTATTAGAGTCTTCCTGGTAGAACTTACGCTGACGCTTTCATTTCTACCATAAAGACTCAGAAGGCAAGTGAACGTTTGAATGACATTTATTCCATGTTGAATTAAAAGACAGAAATTCAAATCAGACTCAATTAAATGGATGCTTGAGTCTCGTATAGATTATTTTGGCATATGCCCCGCCTTTCGTCCGGGTCTAGCTGTAGTCCGGCAGATCCTGCCTGATGTTGAAGGCAGGGGCGGAGCCTACCCCCAAAAGTGAAATAGATCAACTGGCTTGATTGCTAGGAAATCGAAGAGATGTCAATCCTGAAACAAGAGAAAATGTTAAGAATTAATCAGACTTCTTAAGCTATAAAAGCTATTTATTGGAACCCCCCCCAAAAATTAAGCCACGATAGGCATAGGCATTCACTTTAATGTCTGATTCACACAAAAGGAATAGGATAAGAATTACAAAATGCTTCGTCGTAAAGTGCCACGGTAGGCTATACGTGGATAGGTAGCCCCGATAGGCAATATATGTAACGCCACGATAGGCCACGTCAATCGATAGCCCCGATAGGCGATGTGTAAAGCCACGATTGGTCACGTCGATCGATAGCCCCGATAGGCGATGTGTAAAGCCACGATTGGCCACGTCGATCGATAGCCCCGATAGGCGATGTGTAAAGCCACGATAGGCCACGTCGATCGATAGCCCCGATAGGCGATGTGTAAAGCCACGATTGGCCACGTCGATCGATAGCCTCGATAGGCGATGTGTAAAGCCACGATTGGCCACGTCGATCGATAGCCCCGATAGGCGATGTGTAAAGCCACGATTGGCCACGTCGATCGATAGCCCCGATAGGCGATGTGTAAAGCCACGATTGGCCACGTCGATCGATAGCCCCGATAGGCGATGTGTAAAGCCACGATTGGCCACGTCGATCGATAGCCCCGATAGGCGATGTGTAAAGCCACGATTGGCCACGTCGATCAATAGCCTCGATAGGCGATGTGTAAAGCCACCATTGGCCACGTCGCTCGATAGGCGATATGTAAAGCTACGTCGATCGATAGCCCCGATAGGCGATGTGTAAAGCCACGATAGGCCACGCTGATCGATAGCCCCGATAGGCGATGTGTAAAGCCACGATAGGCCATGTTGATCGATAGCCCCGATAGGCGAGAAGGCCGTGGAGAGCACTTACAGGGCAACGTTTTGCAATTTAGTGTGAAGACCGTGAAGGCACAGATACGGGGCGATGATATGCCAAATAGCGATAAAGGCAGCGGAGGGTAAATGCGGGGCAATGATATGCTGTATGCGACAAAGCCTGTTACAGGGCAACGACTTCCCATGTAGCGTGAAGACCGCGAAGGCAATGATGCGGGGCAACGATATGCCGACTCATTATAAAGGCTGTGGAGGATAGATGCGGGGCAACATATGCAATGTAATAAGTCGGTTGTGGTATCCATGACACAATGTAACCATATGCAAAGTAACGAGGAGGCCGTGATACAGATAAACCATAAGTTACATGGCGAAAAACGAGCGGGAGCCCATGATAAGGCAATGATATGCTGATTAGCGAGAAGGCCATGATACAAGTCAACAGTTTGCAGTATAGCAGACGACTGTGAATGCTGGATATAGGGCAATGATAGGCCACGCAGCAAGGAGGTCACGAGAGCCATGCAATGGGGCAACAATATACCCTATAGTGAGAAAGGCTGCGAATTCCATGTCGGAGGCTGTGAATGCCATGTCGGAGGCTGTGATGAAAAGCAACAATATTCCGATAAAGCACGCTATGCCACAGATTAATTTAGCGAGAAATGAGACATGGTTGAGTAACCTACACCACCACCAGTATATGCTTGATCATACCGTGATCATTATGCAGCTTAAAACTATAGAAAACTGATGAAACTTTGCATTTCAAGTGTATTAACTTTTCGAAGTATTTATGTAGTAAAAAATGGGATTTTGGCTATGGCTTTGAATTGCAAGCATAATAATGGCAGAAAAATTACCTAGGAAAACAGAATCATAACAATTAACATGAAACTGATTGAGAAAGAATTTATGGTTTTTGAATTTTAAGATTAATAATTATAGACTAGAAAGGTTAGTAAAATGGAAGTAAATTAATCTAAGCTGTATAAACTAAATCTGAACGGACAATACGCAATTGAATGCTTAGTGTCTTGACTGAAGTGTTATTAACATCTTGAAACTAGAAGGTGCGGGATCAGGTTATGTCAATAGACCATATTATCAATGATAGCCGACGCCATCAATTGCCCTTCTCACAGAGAGATTATGATACTACACAGAAAAAACTTCCAGGATTTGTCTGGAATCATTAAATTTTGGGCCATTTATTCTGCCAATGATTTTTCGGAGTCATGCTTACTGTGAAAAGCCGTAAAGACGTGTGATGCATGTAAAGTCCTGCACGTGCTTGTCTTTTCGACGCTTCTGAAGTTTGGCAGTTATTCGGAACTCGTAGTTTTTGGGAGATCATGAGGAGCGCGTGATGCGCTGCTCTGTCATGCATGTGAATGATCTCAGCTTTAGCAGCACGTATAGCGAGGAGCTCCCTGGTCTCTGCTTTAGTCCAGATTGCAGACATCTCATTGTGAATGTTGAGCTGCGTTTAAATTCCAGCGTCGAAGAGCTAAACCATAACTTGTTGTGGTGACGCTTGCGCATCGTTTTGCCCTTGTTCACTCTGAATACTTTACGTGTATCTTACGGCAATTTTACTAGGTTTTCTCCATGTAAGCGTTCCCAGATCACTTCCGGGGCATGATTCTGTTGACACGGGACCTTCGAACATTTAAGAGAACATATTTTAGACGATGCTGTGAGTCAGACTTCACCAAAAGTCTTTGACAACATGCAATTGACTTGTTTATCCATTAAAGTTTAACTTAATTATGCTGAACACTTTCACATACCATCCTTACATAACCTGCAGTTGCAACACCAATGTGCATAGCATGATTTGCCTTATGAGAAACTACCTTTTCAATACACGAGTAATGCTTTGACTTCGCTGCACCTGAACTTGTAATGCATGTAGCGTGGACTTCTCGCACTAGGGTGGTTAAAATGCACACTGGGTTTAAAATCAATGAGAGCGAGTTCCATTCCCTGTTACAAGGTAATTTTCAAACCGCTAAGGCATCAGTGATGTGCAACAAAGTTTAAGAGGTTTGCAAACGAAGGTGTTGCCAGCTGCTTAAGCTGGTCGGTCTGGTGACTTGTATTTAAATATATTAAATAGATATGATGAAAATTTTCAAAAAACCCCAAAGCTCAAAATCTATCACATGACTAGACAGAGCAGACATTCCAATTTACAAAGATACCAGGATTGTAAAAGTCCGTTGAAGATTGAGAAAGTTATGGTATTTTTAATATTAGAAATCAGAGGAAAGTTATATGATGTGTGACCAAAATGCTGCTTATTCACATGTTTTTGCTTATAACTTTCTCATTTTATCAGACATTTTCATGAAATTTTAACAGAAGGTAGAACTTTGTTAGTACTTTCAAATTAAATTATAAACATTTACTGTTTTAGTCAGAATGAGCATCAGACTTTAGTTGGAATGGGCATCGGACCCGTTGTAACCATTATTTTTAGAACGATGCCTGCAGTGGACATTCTGACATGACGTTCACTGTAGTCTATTACAAGAAACGTAATATGCAAATTTTCGCGATTTATTTAAATACAATCTCCTCCATATTACCATGTTTCAGCACCAAGATAAAAGATATATTGTGGTCCATCAACGTTTCATTAGTGTCCAGAGTTTAGTGGAAGCATACCGACCGGTTGAAAGTGACACTCATTTATAAACCGTTGCTGTGAACTAAAAACACCTCGGAGTTGAAAACTAAACATTTCAAACCCGGTGGTCGGACTTGACGTATTTATTGTCGTATTCAGTGAAAACATACAACCTTGCGACGAGGACTGGATATTGCATGAGATGCATTGTAAAAGTGAGACGCATTCTGCCGCGCGGGCAGAAGCAGATTTTACGCGCGTGCCCGCGATGTCAGCATTGCTATATTAAATAAGAGGAAATAAATTGTCACATTCCCAGTACTATCGTGTCGGCAATCTCACGGGCTGCGTTATGATGAGATCTCTGGATAATATCGCCCAACACTAGATCAGAAAAATTATTTTAATGATGTAACTTACCTCACACCAAATTAAAATGACAGTGCATTTAATGCCACAATTCTTATGAAATGCAATAAATTGATTTCAACTGTATAAGTGACAACGGCGTTTCGAACGGCCGTCGGATGATGAAACAGTGATAATTGTACATTTGACCAACATAACCAGACAAACACTCGCGATTTGCGCAAGAAAAGCAAGTTGAGCGTTACGACTGCGTGCTTATTCCTCTGTTAGTATGCCAATGTGGCTTATCGTCAGTGTTGAGCAGCCTGCATAGAGATGTTAACAGTGACATTAACAATGACATTCACAACTAAAATAAGACATCCCGTATATTTGGTCAAAGACTGCAATAACTGACAAATACAATAGGTAACATTTAAGTCCCTTAAATTGGTCGGAACAGGTAGGCAATCGGGAAGGTTGTATAAATTAGACATATTCAGGAAAATTATGTAAAGCAGTGACCTTACCTTGGTTTTTAGGCAGACACATGAAAAATTTACACCATTTTTTCGTTTACGCATTTTACACAATTTGTTTACAACACATAATTCACTTAGACCGTTGCGTTCGGGTCTTTGACGTTAACTTACTCACACGTTAATGCCGTGCTGTTAAAACGCGATCGCCTTTCAGGATGAATAATGCCATTAAAAAAAAAAATAATATATATATATACACATGTTTGCTTTACGGAGCCTTCGCGTGGTGAGTCTCGTTTAGTTGAGAAGACAGAGATATTTTAGTTAGGAAGACATCACCCTTCGGTGTTTACCATGAACCGTAACTCCTCAGGCATTCAATATGATCAGTGACACCTGTTGCGGCCGAAGCTCAGGCAATCATCAGTGACACCTGTGCAAGCGTCCAGTGAGTTGCTTTGGTCGATTACAGTTTACGTTAAACAGGACTGCATTGTATTAATCTGTTCACTGAAATGAAACGGCCTCATTCATTGCGTTTTTGTGCCAAATTTGCGAGCTTCCCTAAATAAGGGACTTTGGCAAAGATGAGTTGCGTTCGAAGGGGCTGGTCAAACAACGCCTACCGTAACCTTGTGTTGCAGTCTGTGAGAACGAGTGGCAGATGAAACCGAGTAGCATTTCGTGAATGAAAGATCCTGGGAAAAGGTTAAATTGGCACGAAAACATTGCGGGCCGAGTAAACATACCGAATTCACAAATAAGCAGAGGAAGGGCGTGCGGTTTGACATCCGATTCTGCGTGGTACGTACGAGTAACAATCGCTTCGAAAACGTTTGGTTTGCACTAAGCATCGAGCAATCGAACTTCAGCTACGACACCTACGGGCAGCAGGAGAGAGTGTTAGTTCAGCGTTTAAATAGTCGGCATTGAGCTGTGATTGGCAAGCCGATTTTATGAATGAATGACGTGGTATTAGAGTCTTCCTGGTAGAACTTACGCTGACGCTTTCATTTCCGGCCCCACCGGAGGACGAAGTGTTGGTGAGCTGATGGACGCTCAGTGAAGGTAAATTAAGAATTCAGAAGTAATCGTTTACCACTTTTCCCTTGCGTTGAAAGCTACGGCCGACGAGCCGCACGAGTAACCTGGGGTTAAGCTGCCTATGTCCTTACCTCACGAAGAGTGTGTGCGTGTGATGCTGTGGGTGAGTCTTGACTTTCAATTTGTGTATTAGCACTGAAGCTTGCAGTGTAGTGCTGTGCTTTCTTTTGGAGATAGAGACTGTTTTACCCCAGAGACCCCGTGTGGAAGGAACAACACGTTGTGCTGACCAACATAAGTGGAAGGGAACTATTTACCTGTAACACCAGTGTGACCCGTGGAGCCATCGCTGATCCTGAGCGTGGGCGGTGGTGAACTGTGTTGGAGACCTGCTCGGGTAACGTACGAGTATCCATTGTTTGGGCCGTAGGCCCGCGTTGTGGGCAGCCCTCTACACCACCATCTGTTGTGCGGAGCCACTTCAGGGAGTTCGCCCCTGCGCAGGTCCCTGGACATTAGTAAGGGAAGAGTGAGCGTTAGGGAGGCGTCCGGCCCCGCACGCCCTGGCTATAACGGCCCGGTAAGTCCACCGCCCCCGGAAGAGGCGTTGGGTGAGTAAACCTGTGAAGGAACACGGAGAACTTCAGTCGGTGAGTCACGTATGTCTATGAATGCTAACTTACCTCTGTTTCCAGTGAACCTGTGGAGAAACAAGAAGAACCTCAGTCTGTGAGTCACGCATGTCTATGAACGCTAACTTACCTCTGTTTCCAGTGAACCTGTGGAGAAACAAGAAGAACCTCAGTTTGTGAGTCACGCATGTCTATGAATGCTATCTTACCTCTGCTCCTAGCAAACCTGTGAAAGAAGATACAAAGCCCCAGTCTGTGAGTAACGTAAGCTCTCGAATGATAACTCACCTCTGTTTCCAGGGAACATGTGGAGAAACAAGAAGGACCTCAGTCTGTGAGTCACGCATGTCTATGAATGCTAACTTACCTCTGCTCCTAGCAAACCTGTGAAGGAAGATACAAAGCCCCAGTCTGTGAGTAACGTAAGCTCTTGAATGATAACTCACCTCTGTTTCCAGTGAACCTGTGTAGAAACAAGAAGGACCTCAGTCTGTGAGTCACGCATGTCTATGAATGCTAACTTACCTCTGCTCCTAGCAAACCTGTGAAGGAAGATACAAAGCCCCAGTCTGTGAGTAACGTAAGCTCTCGAATGATAACTCACCTCTGTTTCCAGTGAACCTGAGGAGAAACAAGAAGGACCTCAGTCTGTGAGTCACGCATGTCTATGAATGCTAACTTACCTCTGCTCCTAGCAAGCCTGTGAAGGAAGATACAAAGCCCCAGTCTGTGAGTAACGTAAGCTCTTGGATGATTACTTACCTCTGTTTCAGTGAATCTGTGAAGAAGACACAAAGCCCCAGTCTGTGAGCAACGTAAGCTCTCGAATGATACCTCACCTCTGTTCCCAGTGAACCTGCGGAGGAACAAGAAGAACCTCAGTCTGTGAGTCACGCATGTCTATGAATGCTAACTTACCTCTGTCCCTAGCAAACCTGTGAAGGAAGATACAAAACCCCAGCCTGTGAGTAACGTAAGCTCTCGAAGATAACTCACCTCTGTTTCCAGTGAACCTGGGAAGAAACAAGAAGAACCTCAGTCTGTGAGTCACGTATGTCTATGAATGCTAACTTACCCCTGCTTTCAGTGAGTCCGAGAGAAGGAGCAAAGAGTCCCAGAGTCCGGTAAACCCACCTCAGTGTTGTCCACTGACCCCGGGCTGCTGTACGGCCTCGATTCCTGTTCCAACGCGGCTCGGAAAGAAACCCTGTGGGCGAGAACAGGAAAACACGCCTGAGATACAGTCCCTACGAGTCCGCTGGCAAGTAGTTGAGAAACGTCAGGCCTACCATTCATTGTGTCTTCTGTGTTCTGCCTCCAGGAGAAGCGGAGGGCGCCACGGACAGCAGGGAACCCCCAGACAGGAGTCCCACTCCCTTACGTCTTGTGGAATCCCGTCTGAAACCAGAAGAGAGAAAGAAGTGTTTTAAATTGCCCTTTCCCCTTTCCCCCCCTGCTTTTAAATATTTAATAAAGTTGTATTTTAAACGTAGAATACTTGTTCGTCTGGTCATTGGGGTGGTCTTGGGAACCTCCTCGAGGTGGAAACTAGGAAGGGGCGTGACCCTTTAGATATCTTGGGTCCGCTCCAACCTGTGACATAATTTATTCTGAGTTGTGTTTTTAGAAAATGTAATACTACGGTGTAAGTTCACTGACTGCACAGCGATTAATCAAAGCAAACGTGCAAGGACATTTAAGGAGTTTGGCTGTGGATACTTTGGAAGTTCTTCATAAAACTGTTGAGTAGAGATTAATTGATAATCAGAATTAAGATTCCAGGGCTGCGTTCTCCGATAACGTTGTCTCTTAGCGTGCTACGAAGACTCTTAAGTTTAACCTTAACAACAGGTATACCTTTCCTACGTGTGTTCTCCGAACTATACCTTAGGATGTTACTTAAGGTAAACCTTCTTAAGTTCGACCTTAGCGGGTGCTGTCCATGGTTGGAGGTGCTGAATAGGTTGATATCGATTGCTCGACAATCAATTATTCACTTCATGTAATAGGTTTCCCTGCGTTATGAGATAGCGGTGTTCTTTATTAAATAAACATTTTAGAAATAGTTCAAGTTAAATTTATTAAGAATATCTGGTAAAAATATTTCAAATTGCAAACTACTAAATTCAACCTTCTATATTTTATATCAAACCCGTGCAAAACCCACAACTTTATTTCCAAACGTATCATGTTTAAACTGCTGCCTTGAAAGGATCATTTATATAAGGGGTTCCCAATAAGTGCGTTGCACAGGGGAATAAGGTGGGTCATGCAAGTACTTGGCTGTGCATTACACTTAAAATATATAAAAACAAACTGCTGTTGTTCATTAGTTCACGCGTTTATTGTGCTTGGACACTGGATGCGCAAGCAGCGTGGTTACAATGCGGATAAAGCTTAATGGACGCATTTCTGGAGCCTGTCTGTCAAAATATAACATATAAAATATTTAAGGGATAATGTAGAGGCAGCCGGTAGTTATCGGGAAATAAGCCCTGGCAGTGTGATCAGGACCCGACGCGAAGCGGAGTCTGCCTCTACATTATCCCGCTTATTACACGGCTACTTGTCACATAAGAAAAAAAACGGACATGAATATGAATTTGAAACATTTTATTGGCATATTTGTTTTAAATTAACATTTTTATCCTTCCGCGAAACTTTGCACAGATGCATAAAATGATCGTAATACCTTATTAAGATCCTCTGCTTCATACTTGTCTGTCTCCATTTTTTTCTGTTTTAGCCAGTCTTTGAGAAGTTTTAATGCCCATTCTGTATTTTTTTGTGTGTTGGCTTCGTAGCTGTTATGCTCTATTTTGTCAAGTTCAGTCTCAGTAAGCTGTCTGTGTCTTGTCGTGGTTGTCCAGTGTTTGTCACAAGATGGCGCCAAACAGTAATCTTTATTGATCTTTATTGGCGCGGAGCGATTTTACTCGTACAAGTAGTACCGGCTATGCGTTATTACTTTGGAGCGGTTATTATTTGAAAAGAACGAACCAGCAAATGTCTCAACTGACCAATCAGAATCAAGCATTCCAGAGGGCCGTGTAATAATATATAATAGCCTATATAAATATATAGTATGATTGCTGTAGATTTTAGCTTTGATTAGTTTTAATGTGAAAATTTTGTTGACCTTAGAAGACTATACAAGCAGTAATCAAGTGCGCAGTTTATTTTGAATGTTTATAAAGAATATGGCATGCAGTTGCCTCAAAGTTATAAAACATTAAAAAACTTCGATGCAAACTCGAATTAACATTAATAATCATAAATAGTTTTTTTTTCTGATTTATTTATGCAGCTAAAATACTAGCCGGTAGACTAAGATTTAAAGGATATGAAATGCACAAATGAAATAGTAGGATTCGCTGTATAGCTGCCAGTTTCACCAACTCCATCAACCAAAATATATTTTTTTTAAATAGTTTCTTAAGCCTGTAGCATTTAATAATTCGCAGCTGATGTCCCTTTGGAAAACATAATTAAAAATCGAACAACCATCAATGTAATGATGTCTAATTATGTGAATGTTTTATTCTTTAAATATAAAAATATTTGTCTAATTAAACACAAAAGTATTGCAACTTTTTTTTACAAATATTTAGTTATATAGACTGCAATGTAAGCTTTTATGAAAATGATGGCCCCTAGTGGAGTCATGTGGGATAAGGTATAGCTAAGAGTGCTCCAGACCAACCTTCCCAACGTATGACTTACAGAAGGTATACGTAACTAAGAACGTTTCGTGAAACACGTATTAGCGATAAGGTACAGCTTAAGGTACAACTTAAGAACGACGAAGCATTAAGGTAGTTTCGGAAAACGCAGCCCAGAACAGTCAGTGAGCAATATTTGTGTTGTTTTTGAGTCTGAAGTATTTTAAGAGTTTGACTTCTTTCAATGCTTATTTTAAGTGTTATGTTAAATTGTTAGTCATTACCTGCATTAGCAGTTTTGAAATGTTGATGATTATTTTAGCATTGAAAGTGTTATAAATTGACAATAAAGTATTTTGATATATTGAACCTTTACAGTTTTTTTATTTCATTTTTCATATTGCACCTCCTTCATGTTTTGTGATGTTATAGATGAATAAACTGTTGAATATTTATGCTGAAAATTGATATTTACCGAACTGAAATTATTTTGCTTTTATCGGTTTTCAATTTAAAACAAATATATTATTTAAGTAAATTACAGTTAAGCATTAAAAGTATAATTATTACATAATAAAGGACCAGTCCAGTACCCATTAAAACCCATACTGGGCCCTGGTAAATAATGTGGGCTTCATTAGGTGGGGCCAATATGGGGCCCATGTGTGTTGCCCAGCTGGGCCCCACATAAGCCCCACTCAGTTTCTATATCAAATTCATGTGGGCAACCCAGATGGGGCCATAGTGGAACCCATGGACAAACCTATATAGGGCCCACATGGGAAGCCCATATGCACCTTGCAATGTTGGCTGGGATATTTCCAAAAACTTGCAGCAATCAGACAGGCAAAAGTGCGTAGGTCTGCTCGGACCCTGACGTGGCGCTAAGCACTTTTCTGGCTAGAGGGGATACAGCTACGACCAAATATAGCAAGAATTTTTTCTATTTATATTTTTTCTATTATTATATTATCATTGTCTAGTTAAGCACTATCTAAAGACATATAGGCTGTGTCTCAATCAGCTCCCTTGTTCAGTAGTCAGGGCACTGATCAGTGAGTCAGCCATTTTAAATAGACAATGTGTAGTACTTTATTAGTCAAAATCAATGTCTTTATTCATAAATATGTCCTCTTTGGTGTCAAATGACCTCTGCCAATGATCTGACTTTTCTTTGTAAGCTTAGAATTTCTTTTCTTTATTTACATTTAACAGGTAAGTCCAAGAAGGCTTCCATGTCGCTTCGCCATATTGCAAAAACTATAATAGCAGAGAGGGCCAAAAAGCACTTGTTTACATATTGCCTTTCCACAATGCGTTTTCGTTCAGAACACATGAACCAGCTGAAACAGACAGGGGCGTTGGCAGTTCCGCAGCTTGCCATTTTGGTGCCCTAAGCATAATTACTTTATGATGCCCCCCACCTGGCCCCCGAGAATTTGTTTTTTGTTTTTGGCAGTTTAACTTTTTACTAAACTTTTTTTTTCTTTTTATTTGTAAAATGCATATGCATAGGTAATGTTTAACAGTAAAATTTCAATTTAGCTTGCTCCAAAATTATTAATTATAACAACATAGTTTGTTAACATTAACGTCAGCCAGTTCGAGGCGCATTATTTCGCATTACGATAAGCAGCAGCACATTTCCCATGATTAAACATGGACTTACCTGCAAGTGATGCACGGGCATCATCTCGCAGTTTCTTGTTCTTTCTTTTCTCAAATCCTGACTCCTGCTGTCTTTTTGGAGCCATTTCCATAACCTGCGCAGACCATCCAAGGCGAGTGGGGCATACTTTTTATGAGCAATTAAATTATCTCGTTCCCCTTTGTTTTTTACATATACATCGCTAAAAAGTGCCTAATAATATTTCTATAGGCTAATTAAATAATATTGGCATTATAATATTTTCAAAATATTTTTATTTTTGATGCCCCCTTAGCACTTGCTACCCTATGCACAGGGGGTGATGCGCGTTATGGGAGCAGTGGCACTGGGCGTCGGACTGGGGGTAAAACCAGTACTGATTACCAGGGCCCAAAGGAGAAAGAGTATATTTTATTTTACCTGAATATTTTCATTTCCTAATTAAATTTCATAATGAATGTCAGACAAAATGTAAAGTTAGTGTTATGGTTGACTAACTGTTTGACTGACTACATTTTGTATAAAAAAACTATCTTAAGTCTCACAGTCACACCCCTTGTTAATGCGCCAAATGATTTCCATCTGCACGCACATTTTGTTTGTTTGTTAGTTCTGGTGGCGTGCAAACTTCTGTCTTTCTCAAAGAAATGTCTTTCTCATAGAAAGCTAAATTAGGCCACCAAAAAAGAAAGGAAAGACAGGAGAAGGAAATAAAACAAAACGAGGGGAAACAATTTGTGACTGACTTCTTTTCAAAGAAAGGTGAGCACAAACTAAAACATGAAATCTAACCTGTTTGCATATCCCCTCTATTGTTAGTGCTAGTTTGTTTGTTTGTTAGTTCGCATACAAAACACCGTTATAATAGCCTAATTTGAAACATGTTTAATTTTAAAATAATAGGCTATAATATCTAAAATTAGCAATAATAGGTTTGTTTGGTTATGAAACAAGTCTTGTTTGGTTATCATACAGTTTGTTCATGTAGTGATTATCAAACTAAAATGGAAAAATGGGGAGCCATCAGGACTGCCTATGCATAGGGCCCAGGGGCCTCATTTATAAAACTTTGCGTAGGATTTGCGTCAGAAGTGGCGTACGGATAAAACATAGGACGAGCGTACGCACAGAAATAATCGGATTTATAAAACCGTGCGCACGCACATCCTACGCATTTTTCCCTTAATAAATCACAATCAATTCTAAATGTAGCGCAGCTTTTGCGGCTTCATGACACGCCCATAGTTGTCCATAAATAGTCCGTGAAACACCCACAATTTAATATGCATTGATTGCGAAATCATGGCAAACACAGAGAGGAAATCAAAAAACCGTAACTTCACTCAATGTGAAGTAGAAGTTATCGTTGGCGAGGTGGAAAAGAGGAGAAAAATGTTGTTTGGAGGGCACAGTGTGGGCATTACTAATGCCAAAAAAGGCACTTGAGTGGCAAACGGTGGCAGACTCCGTAAATGCTGTAGCCTCACAACCTCGGACCGTGGCCGAAATAAAGAAATGGTCGGACATCAAAGTCGAGGCACAAAAACGTCTAGCACTCCATCGCCAGAGTGTGTCTGCCACGGGTTGGGGAAAGGGGACATTGTTTAGCGCAAATGTAATTTCTTGTTGCTTTCTGAATGGTTTAGACATACGCCATGCATTGTTTTATCAAAAATAAAACACAGTAAAGGCATATGCATGAATACCATAATTCCGTAGATTATGAAGATATGGTTTACTATGAAAACAACTTTCCCCAGTGGACAATTAATACATCTATCTATTTATTTATCTATCTATCTATATATCTCCTTAATTATCTATCTATCTGTCTATGTAATTGCATCTATATCTGCTCCGCCAGAATATCAGTTTTGTACATTATTTCGTTCTGTGAACTATATTCTTTATGAGGATGAATTGCACAACATGCCAATATTATTGCAGAACATATTTCACTTTTCTTTTAGCAAATATATATGTGTTCATTTGAATTTCTGTTGTAATTTTCGATATCTTTATTTTTTTGTTTCACTGCTGATCGATTAAACGGGTGTTCGTGTAAGGCTGTTAATTGTAAGACTTTTGCTTTGTGAAGTCTTCATGTTATTTATGAGAGGCACTGTTGTCACTTTCACGTGTTTCTTCCATCTGCCGACTGTGTCGCCATTTCTCATTTCACCCGTTTTTGTGCGTACGCCTGGGTCAGAGCTTGCGTGACGGACAGCACATTTTCCCGTCAAGTTTGCTTTTTATAAATAACAACTATTGCGTAGAGAGTGGCGTACGCCTTCTTTTGTGCGTACGCAACGTTTATAAATGAGGCCCCAGGACCTTACGCCTCTGGAAATGGACAAGAAGATCAGTGAGTACATAATGGTTACTGTAGTTGCAACACACATTTGTAAAAGCACTATTCGTTTTAATGCAAAATACAATTTCACCACTAGATGGGGGAAAATCTTACTTACTGTCCCTTTAAGGGCTTTCTTAATCGCAAAATCCTACCAGTGCACTTGAACGTTCCCTAAAAATCACGTGACCTTTTCTGAAGCTCTCCAACCAAAAACCGTGTGAGCCAACTCAATAAAGTTAATGAAATGCAACAGAACTTTTTTAAAGACAAACGTTTGATTTAGTTCTTATATAAACACACATTACTAGACAGGAAGGGAGCACAATTTACTTAATATTTAAATGTAATATTCCTCTAAATTTATACACAGAGAATAATAAAAGTGTTTTTCATAATATACTTTAACAAGTGTTTAAAAATTAAGCCAGCGAGATGTTGGTTTTGTTGGTTGTTGATGTATAAAACCAATTAATGCGCTAAATAATTAATATTATATTAATTATTAATATTTTAAAAACATTCTCCACCATCCCAATTAAGGGAAACAAACATAAGGTCAAATGTAAAGTACTTACAATGGATTGTAATCAATTATAAGTATGTGGATCAAATAAAGGTCTTGGGTGTCTGGCCAACACTCGTCCAGCGAATGTTTAGTAAGACACTAAAGACTATATTAGGATATAGCTCTCTTGGCTAAGGAGATGAATATACTAAAATTGATCCAACAGCTTTAAGAGTATCGATACCTTTAATGATTAGTGACTCCAGATTATGAGCATGAACTACAAACAACATCATGTGTGATACAAACCAGACTTTATTGACTAACTAAACACTTAGGCAGGGGTTTTTAAGCTGTTAAGAGGTCACACCTTTAAGATGTGTCTGATCCAATCAAAGGTCACACTTTCAGAAGGAAAGTTAACTGTCTTTGTCTTCCAACATGCTGTTTTGCTTATGGAATTCAATTGGATGTTGAGGTGGAAATGTTAAAGTGTTTCATAATATTACTATTATATTATCATTCAGGAAATCAAAAATGGAACACATAGATATGAACAAGGTCTAGATATGATTTGGATTAAGTAATACTAAACATTCAATAAAACTAGTTTGGGTTAAAGGTATTGCGGAGGATTTTCTTTTTCCGGGTGGATCATCAAGACTATTGGTCCTCCTAGTTGTCAATCAGAAGTGTTGTGCAATTGCATTTTTTTTTAAAGTGGAGAAGGCGGTTCTTTTCTAAAATTCAAGAAAATCCTCCGCTACACCTTTAATATACTGATATAACATAAACACAAAGAACATAATCAACTATTTTTATTCTCATCATGGATTAAGACATTTCCATTTTGTGAATCCATGCATGACTAAATAGAAAGTTTCTCTGTCTGTTACAAAATCTCTCACATTTTTTGTTTACATATTACACCTTATATTGTCTGTATACATGTGACGTCTAAAATAATTCTGGCCTTTCATTAACGTTTCTTAAACGTTGCAGGTTGTCGTACCGAAATGGTGTTCTGTGTATGATTAAGTTAATAAGATAAACAAAGTATATATAAAACAGATACACAACACAGGTGACGTCGTAAATAATGCTAACAAAACCTTTTGCAATGTAGCGAAAATATTTGTAATGTAAAAAACATTTTTCAATTAGAAAGTTATCACGACCTTTTCATATACGTGAAAAAAACTGTTTTTATTAACGTTTCTGACATTCTTTATTAATGTCTCTGGGTGTCATCAGAGTTTATTGTAACAGTGAAACATAACAGAAACACACTAAATTAATATTTAATGATAATTATAGTACACATTAAATGTTAATATAATTATACATGATTTTCGAGGATACATCACTCGTATTACCTACCAAACACAATGAAACACATAAGAAAGTCACACTGCTTTGGTGCTATGAGGCATTTCGCTACTCGCTATTACCCCCTAGTGTTACTCGTAATAGATATAAAAGATATGATAAGTATATATTAAAGTAGATGGCCACCTGTAATAAAATATTAAACAATTAAATCTATATTATTCACACATTGACTCATTATAATATAAGAATTTAACTACTTATTAACGATAATCATACCTACAGCAGAGTTCATAAAATACCACTGTTGACTATATGAAATGTCCGAAAATGTAAAGAGAAACCGTAATTTAATCGATTTACCAGCAGGTGCCATTGAAATTAATGGGCTTCAGTGCTATGGGTCACTACATGACACGCTGTTACTTCCGCATTCCATTCTTCCAACGGACGTCTATGGCTGAATCCGAAATCGCATACTTATGCTGCGTTCCAGGCAGGCTTTTAAACCCGTGAGTTACGACTTCAAAACCACGACTCACGACCCTATGCGTTCCAGGCAGCCTGTAACTCGTGTTTTTACAACCTTCTACCGGTGAAAGTGCACTGGAACGGCAGTCAAACCCGTGACTTCCCACCCGTGAACTCGTACTAGATCGATGTACTCCCAGTTCAGAGTCGTGAGTCGTGAATTTGAACTCGTGAGTTACGGGTTACCGGTTGCCTGGAACGCAGCATTACTGTATGGGGTGTGAAAGCTGAACTATGGGGTGTGAAAGCTGAACTTCCTTTGCTAACTAAGCAGACAGTCGTGTCAATCGTCGCGTCCCTTGTCGTGTGCTGACTTACATATGCCGTTAAGAATTTACATCGTCACCCCTCTCGCCTAAAAATAGGTGACGTCTGTGTCGTCTGCATTTTTTTTCCTAATTTAATAAAGTTTTTTGTCTTTATTTGTTATTGTTCTTTGTGTTTTTAGCTATGTTTTTTAAGAGTTAACTATGGATTTTTATTTTATTGATGTTAAGTTGATTACTTTTGTTGTCATATGTTTTAAGTTAAAAGCTCTAATAAAACACACCTAGTTATGTTAAATGGAAGCCAGCTATTGTTGGTCATTAAAACCGTTAGGCTACTTCATTAGGCACAAACATAAAAAGATCATTCTTCACTTTTTTAATTTGTAGATTTAGCGTCAAAGTTATGATAAAAAAAAACCATAATTAAGACAATTTATGATTGTTACTGTAATTGATAAAGACTAAGATTTATATAAAATCCCTAAAAGTTAATATATAACAAGAAAAACACTGAAATTATTTTATTATTTGGAAGAGAAATACCTGCTCGCTTACTTTAACTTTGATCATCTCTGTATTCACTTTAGGTAGCCTACAGATGGTTAGCTATATCCTTTGTTTCAGAAATCTATTTTCTATCATTTTAAAGTGATCACCGTCCGTAATATTAAACCAGAGACAATCGGGTGAAATATATATTTTTAATGTCATCACCGGAATAAAAAAAACGGCTTACCTGTTTTGTAGCTCAACTTTTGACAAGATAACCACCATTTTTAAATACATTTTAAAATGTATACGTGTCGAAAAACTCAAGTTTTTTATGTTTAGTTTTATGAACTCCTAAATATGACACGCAGAGCAAATAGCGCGTTCAGCTAAATTACATGTGCCAGCACCATGCGTGCAACTGCGCAACATTTATACAACGAAAAGAAATCCAAAATTTACAGACTTAAACCAGATCACAATTTGCCTTTATAATAAAAAAATTAAGTCAGAAGTAACGAGATGCAGAACAAATGTGTTCAAAATGCCTGAAGTGCAGGGGAACAAAACACTAGCCACAAACTTACATCAGATAACTCAGAGTGAGCCTAAATAAAATAAAAATCAAGAAATTATTAAAATAACGAAGGTATAGCCAGAATTTCCGGATTCGCGATTATTTATTAATCTAAAAAAACTTCTGATATGGAGATGTAGCCCTTTTCATAGGACATTTTCATTGGATTTATTAATGGACTTTAAAAATATTTATTGAAACTAATTCCTACTTTTTCACATTATTTGCAAAGTATTATCATAATGATAATAGGCTGCACTAATATATTGGGAGAAAGCTGTTACCGTATATGTGAAATAATCAGATACCCTCATATAGCCAAAATTGAATTATTCATTTTTTATAACAGACCTTCGACGATTCGACTGTGAGATTGGGATCGAATTTAGGCTTCTCGAAGCATCGAATCTTCGACTATTGTTGAAATGTGTTGTTATATTATTAATATTATAAATATATTATGTTGTAATATATATTTCCAAAGTATTCGTCCATCCATAAAAACTGCTGAGAAAATCAGACTGTGTAGCCGTAAGACATAAATTCTAAAAGGTTTTTGATCAAACTGCTGCAACTGGTACACATTAAGTAGGCTATTATTAAATGTTAACATTAAACACTTCATGCTACACCAAAGTTTGGGGACTGAAGGATCTAACTGCCCTCTAGCTGCAATAATTTTGAAATGCCATTTATTGGTGAAGTTTAGATTTATGAAATAAAAAAATATTTAATCAGCACAACATGTCGGGACGAAAAATGGTTTATACCTTGGGTAATCTTTGGCCTGGAAATATAATTTTTACCCTAAAATTAAATAGTCCAAGTTCATTAATGCTGCTCTGTTAGATCTGCGTTATGAACATACTACTACAGCATTCTATAATCATAGTCCTAAATGAAGATATATTTGTAATGCCGACTCCATGGTGATCATTTACGATCTGAAAACCTTCCTTAGGGCACAATAGAAGTGCAGCTATAATAGCAATCCTTTATAGACGCTTATACACACGTACGTAATCCACACGTACGTTATTCAGACGCTTATACACACGTATGTTATCCACAAGTACGTTATTCTATGGTTTGCCGCGGAGATCAAATTCGCGCGAAATCTTACACGTAAACAACACGTAAACAACGTGTTGTTTGCGCGTAGAATACGTGTTGTTTGCGCGTAGAATACGCGTCGATTTTTCACACGTAAACAACACGTATTCAAAACAGAAACTGAACAGATGAAACATAATCTTGTGGCAAGTAAAGCTGTCATCACGAGCTAATAAATTGTGATCCAGCACAGGTTTGAAGGTGGCAGCGATGTCTCAGTGTGATCGAATTCGTTTTGGGATTGGCAGCTCTGTCGCGTTATCATCTGCGCCCTGTCTGTTTGAAAATTCTCCTCGCTCTCGATTATATCTTCCAACCGGAAACACGTCATGGATTAAGGCTTGACAAGACGATCACTGATCGATTGAACTGCATTACTAAGAACTGCCACTAGAGTTCAGAATTGCGACTTTGGAGTTAATTGCCAACAACAACAGATGGAGGAAAAATTGCAACTCATCTGCTCACCTGGTTTACTGAAGCCATGGAGTCAGGAGAAAACGTAAGTTTAAAATATTTCAAATAACACATGTTGATGCGTATGCGACTTAATAGTGAATACGTTTTGTGTTTATTTGTAATGGCTAAAGCTGCAATTGTAAAAAGTCATGGATAGGCATTTGTTTAAAACCTGCAACCTAGGCAAATAACCAACAACCAGCAGTAGCCAGTTAATTTATGGACTGATGCATTTTAATCATTTAAATGAAACAGTTTTCACATTCATTAAAGAAATTATCATTTGTAATTCACATTTTAATACTATGCATTTAAATTACACATTTAAAGCAATGCTAGTCTATTGTAGCTCAAAAAGACTAATGCAGTGTTCCTTGTTTAGGAAATCCTACGTAGCATACTGGAACGTCTGACGACAAGACTTCAGTGGATCCTTGAACAGTCTTCTGTTGACCTTGATTATTTGGAGTATGTTTGCAATCAAGAATACATCTTAATTGATGCAGCATCCCGAATCTTTGATATACCTTCCCCAATAACAGAGGGTCTGAAACAATTAGGCAGACTTGTGCATGCTGGCATAGAGGAAGAACAACGACCTATATTGTTCACACTTGAGCAAGGGGAAAGGGGACGCCCAAAATGTGTGCTCTCCGCTGATTTCCTGACATATCTTTTTGAAATACCATTACCTGTTAAGTGTGTGGCCAATCTACTCGGTGTTAGTCATAGCACAATTTTTAGAAGAATGAGAGAACTTGGCATTTCAACAAAGACTTTTGCTGTTAAAGCAAGAGTCCCTAATGCTGGATACAGACTTGCCAAAGGACTGTTACAGTCCGAGGGCTATCGTGTTCAGTGGGACAGAATCAAAGGGTCTATGCACAGAATAGACTCTGCTGGAGTTCTCTCCCGAATGACACGCATGGGGAGCACAGTGAGACGAACTTATTATGTCCGGGGTCCACTGTCACTTGTCCACATCGACACCAATCATAAACTAATAAGGTTTGCATGATATAGCACTAGTAGTACCAGTAGTTAGTTATGTGCTCATATTGGTTTGTATTAAAAGTGCCTTCTTCTCTTTAAAGCCAATGATTAACATAAAATGTTAAAAAAATATTTAATTGTGTATTTATTCCTGTTGGTTAGGATGGTTAAAATAATATCTTCAAATTTCATATCTGACATAATTTTAAAATTGTTTAACAGTATGTTTTTTTTTTACTTGTGTAAGGTACAACATTGTGATATTTGGCAATGTGGATGGCTACTCAAGAAAGGTAAATATGATGTGTGCATTGGTCAGTCAGCTTGTGTTTTCCTGATAGGCTCTAAGACAGGATAACATTATTTTGTTGTTGTTAGGTCCTGTACCTGAATGCTGCAAATAATAACAAGTCGAGCACTGCGCTTGCTTTTTTCCTGGAATCTGTGCAGCGGTTTGGTTGGCCGTCAAGGTATGCTTCTTTACTCTTCCAAGGCTGCCCAGGTGAGAATAAAGTACATTTCCATAATGCCTTATTTTCACACACTAATTTTGTACTTAAAGTACTAAAGACACATTTTTACTATATTAAGAATCGTAAAAGGATAGTTCATCCAAAAATTAAAATTCTGTCATCCTTTACTTACTCTCATGTTGTTACAAATCTGTATAAATTTATTTGTTCTGGTGAACACGAAGAAAGATATTGTGAGGTATGTTTGTAACCAAAGTGACCATTAGCCCCATTCACTTCCATAGTAGCAAAAAAGAATACTATGGAAGTGAATGGGCTCATGAATGGTTTGGTTACAAACATTCCTCAAAAAAGCTTCCTCTGTGTTCATCAGAACAAAGAAATATATATACAGATTTGTAACAACATGAGAGTGAGTAAAAGATGACAATTTTCATTTTTGGGTGAACTATCCCTTTAAGAACATCTAAGTGAACTTATCTGTGCTGTTTTGAGACACCATGAATATGAACTAAAATGTGCCAAAAAAAATGATTTGTATGAAAGATATGTTTAATTCAAAAGACGTACAGTTTTCTTTGTCTCTACATGCAGAGTAAGAGGTGATCAAGGGGTCGAGAACCTGGGCATAGCACGGTGAATGTTTACAGTGCGGGGGACTGGACGAGGCAGCTTTGTGTCAGGAAAGAGTGTACATAATCAGAGGTGTGTGAAATTTGTAATACATCCTTAGAAATTGAAAATGCAAATTAATTACACTCTAAAATATGAACAATTTCAGAATCGAGCGTTTATGGAGGGACGTATGGATGGCTGTGACCCAGATCTACTACGAGGTTCTGCATGGTCTGGAAGAAGATAGCCTACTTGATCCTTCTAATAACATTCACATGTTTTGCGTTCACTACATCTTCCTACCTCGGCTGAACGACGACCTGGCAAAGTTCTGAGATGGTTGGGACAACCACCCACTACGCACGGAGCAAAATCTAACTCCAAACCAGCTGTGGGTCATGGGCCATATTCAACATTCCACCACTGAACCAGAACATCTTGAGCAGGTATACACACAATAACAGTATAAATTTAACATTTAAATACAAATTCTTGTAAAAACATTCTATGGTTTAAAACAAAGTATAGCCAGTTCAGAACAGCTCCCTATTAATGTCTGCATTTGTGTTGTTGCAGCCTGCTGAGGAAAACACCATTGACTGGGAAAATGTAGGGATCCCACACGGGTCTCATTATGGCATTGAAGAACCAGAGATTTCCAGCCCATTTAGTCCTGAAGAAATGGAACAGCTACAAACTACTATTAATCATAAAGGACCATCACAATGCTTTGGCAGAGACATTTATTTGAACATGGTACAGTACATACAAATAATTCTTGCCAACTCTAACAACAATCACTAACAAGGTCACTGTTCGAACTTCGAACAACAATGACAAGAAGGATATTGCATATACCAAAACTGAAAACAATCATGGCACTCTCATTTTGCCATTTACTTTTAGTAAAAAGCTTTTACAATGTTAATGAAAATAAAACATTATTCTGTACTATAATCATTGTCTTTATTGTTCCACAAATTAAACTCTACCAAAGACATTCCCAAAACGTAAAGCCAGAGTTAGTACATGTTTGAACTCACTGTAAGAGCTCATGTGTGCCACAGGAAAAGTTATGGTCTTGGTACAAGCACTAACTATTGGAAAACAAATTGTATGTGCTTCCTGTTGGCAGTCATGATTGAATTTGACATGAATTTCAAAATAGTTTCTCTCACTTGGTAGTACTGGCTTGTGTGCCTGGCCAGTTAACCACTGCAGGACAGCCGGAACTGTAAGTGTCTTGTTGTTTGAAACCACTTCAGTGTCTGAGTCTTCGATTTCGGCAAAGTGCTCAGGAACTGCATCTAATAAAGTAAAATACTACATTTAATTTTCACTTACAAAAAACTGAAGCAACTCAAATCTGCACAATTAAAGCTCTGTACCTTCATCCTCTAGTTCCTGAAGAAAATCTTGAAAGTAGTTCAGAATACTTTGTTCAAGATCATGTCTTGAGGTGCCTTTTTCACTCAAGTCAGGTTTGCAGCTTGCCATAAGGAAGTTTGCATCGGGCTAATAAAGACAAAAGAATAATAAATATCACAGAATTTATGCCTTGCTTCAACTAAATTCAAACGATTTTACCTTGTTATCCTGCAGTGGCACAAACAAGGGCCGACAGAGGTCCATGTGTTTTTCCATTACATCCGGAAGGTTGTAGAGCTGCAAGCCTTTTCGCATTTGCTCAAGCATGGGCAGAACTCGGGCCAGGGAGTTTAGAATGATTGTTCTGAAGGATAAAATAATTTTTTTTAGTATAAACGTATTCCACACTCAATAACACAAGATAAATTATGCATAATGTTAGATTTTATGCTTTTATAAAAAAGTACTAGAAAACACTTAGATCCATCAATAACAAATACTTAAAAAGCTTTAGCAGTTGATAAATCAATGAGGTACATTTTAGTAACTACAAACCTTATTATTGGGTCCTTTCTGTCTGTTTTTTATGAGACCCGTATATCCACAGGAAAGCAGATTATCAGTGAGACTCCGTAATTCGTCATCGGTGGCTATTCTTACCTGTAACATACAGGTTACATTATACATGCAGTGTACACATACTTTTTAACTGTTTTGATGGGACACCTAGTGTATGTAATTGAACAATATATTTTATGCTCTTAAAAAAAACACAGTACACTTCATCTTCAGGAGGATTTTGTGCCCAAACTTAGTTAAATAGCTTACCACAAAATATGAGAGCACATACTAAAGGTATTTATTTTCTGTTGAGGCGTACAGATAGGCAAAACACTCATTTAATACAGCAGATGAATTGCATTTAAAACATTTATGGGTGGTTTCCCGGACAGGTCTCATCCTAGTCCCAGACTAAAATGCATGTTTGAGCTGTTTTAATTTAAAAACGCCTTACACCGACGTATATTTCAGTGTCATTTTTTTGTTTTTAAGATGCACACCAGTATTGTTTTTTGTAAGGTTTGTTTGTAAAAACTACTTAAATGCCCTAATATAACTAAAGCCTAGTACTGGATTAATCTAAACCCTGTCCGGTCTAAACCCTGTTTCCCGGACAGGGATTATCTTAAACCAGGATTAGGCCTTAGTTTAATTATGAAATATAAGTAGTATTAACAAACATGCCTTACTAAAACATTACTTGTGTGCATTTTTAGTCAAAACGAAGTGCACTGGTGTATTTTAAGATATATCAGTGCAAATTGTCAGTTTGGACGACTAGTCTAATCCCTGTCCGGGAAACCACCCCATAATATTGCATATACCATTACTATTGCTTTACCTTTTCAATCAATTCGATGGTTTCTACATCTGTGACATCTTCGGGTGTTAACACCACACGGTCAAAATCTCCTATAGCAAGATAGGTGTAGCACCAATTGCGCATGAAGTCAGGTGCTGGACCTCCTTGAGCCAAGGAGCAAGCAATGATCTCTCCAAAGCTCCTAAGGATATTTAAAAGACAAATTTCAAGCATATACACCACCAACAAAACTTTGAGTACACTTTCCCATGTACCTGAATGCATAACTTTATATTCAAAGTGTACCAAAACTTTTGATTGGTAGTGTACACACACACACCCACACACGGAAAATACATAAATAAAATTTTATGCAATAAAAAGGTTTTCTTAAAACCTGAAGTAGCTCTCCTCCAGGGCACTTATTGAGTATATAGGATTCTTTCCCTTGTTGTCAGGGCCAGGCTCAAAGTAGCGCAATTCAATTCCATTCATCAGGTCTGCCAAAATCAATAAGTGCACGTAAGTTAAACAGCACAAGAAGAGAATATCAATGAGATATTGTTCACAACAACTGATACACCCAAAAAAATGAAAGACAGTTACCAGTAAGGAACTCCTTCTTTATTGCTCCTGTATCTATACCTGCCTCTCCAACAAAACAAACTTTAAGGGAGCATTTTGGGGTGCTTTTCTTTTGTCTTTTCCATTGTTGAATAGCACGGTGAAAGAAGTTAGATCGAGTGACACAGACTGAGAATGTCTGAGAGTTGTCCACCTGTTCAGCTAGACTTTGCAGGATGTCATCAAGGCTGGAAAAATGACAACTCAATCACATATGTGATAACGATAACAATTTCACGATAACAATTTCAAAATGTATCTACTGTAATCGGTTCTGACCTTTGAGGCTCATTTTTTTCTACATCCAACGTTCCTTGGTTTTCTACAGGTCTGAGAAATATATAGAAAAGAGAACAATGTCACAATGGGAAAACTTTTGTTCCTTAATAAAAGTAAATGATACACTATTGAACGTTAATGAAACATGTTTTTAAACCTGGATAACATTTGGATGCTTAAATTACATTTAAAAAGCTAATAAGGAGAAATTATACAATTAATCACAAAGTAAATTACATGAAGTTCAAATAATCTGTATTTCATATTTTATTCTTCAATAGCCTGATGTGTTTCAGAACATAGGATAGTTTAACCACTCCTACCTCTCACCACATGTGCTTGCATGCACCTCTAGAAAATAAAGAGGAAATGGTTCCTGGCATATTGGGCAAGATGCATACTCGCTCTGAAAATATGAGAATACATACAAGGGAACATAAGCAGGGTATATAATTCTATAAATTAGACAAAAAAAGATTCCATGACAACAACTACCTTTTTGGATGGTTCTGCATTCAGAACAGGTGGAACAAACTCCACATCAGAGTCACAGTTGAATGGCTATAAAAAATATAAATTGCATTACATGGCAATACTCAATATTGTGGTTTTAAAAATACCAGGAAATAGTTAAAACACGTTAACTTACTTCTTTGCTGCCTTCGTCATGCACACCTTCTGCATGCACACCTGCTGCAGCATCCGATTCCACAGTTATTGATTCCTCACTGTCAGAAAAACTTGCACTGCTACAGGAATTGACATGGATTGCCAGGAGCTGTAATGGCATTTGTTCATTGCATCTACTGCAGTGAGCTTTGGGCATTTTATCAAATTCTTTGGAATGAGTGGCAATGGAGTCATATCAATTTCCAGTTGAAGTGGCACTATATAAAGAACAGATTTGCCACAATTGCTTGCTGTTTGTACTAGTGCTCCTGTATAGCCTTCTGATTCTGGAGCAATCACAGTTAGGGGCCTCTGTCCACTTCCACCAGAAGGTAAAATGACATCACAACTGTCTTTGGTGCCTTTGCTTTTCATGGGGACAAACTTTGATTTTCCCTTCAACCCCTTTTGAAAAACTCCTGGAAATGATCTAAAATTATACAACAAGAATTCCCACATGTATATGCATACTATAAACTAATATATTTAAAACCTACAGAATTTTATCCATCACAAAAAACAGAAGAATGAACCTTATCATTTCCTGCTGTACGGAGGTCTGGGGCGAGGGCTGTGGGTGGCTGACAGAGGGTTGGGGCGAGGGCTGTGGGTGGCTGACAGAGGGTTGGGGCGAGGGCTGTGGGTGGCTGACAGAGGGTTGGGGCGAGGGCTGTGGGTGGCTGACAGAGGGTTGGGGCAAGGGCTGTGGGTGGCTGATGTGTTGTCCTCTTGTCTGGGTAACCTGAAGACTAGTTAACCTAGCAGACTGCAATGTGCTGTTGATAACGGTAATGAGGTTTTGAGCTGTGTTCACTATTTCCCTCATAGTGCTCTAGGACAAATGAACACAAAGTATATATTAACATCTCTTCTGACTTGCACTTAACCACTGTTTACTAAGGTATTTTTTTTAATCTTGAAGGCACAGTATGCTAGTTCAGAGGTTTTTTTACCATTAGTGAAAAAAACATCATAATCTGGTAAGCTGGTTTTAGCTGGTCTCCCAGTTTGGTATAAACTGGTTTTGCTGATGTAGCAAGCTGTTCTAGTTGTGTTTTGGTCACTTTTTAAGATGGTCTAGCTGGACTTAGCTGGTCAGGCTGGAAGGACCAACTTAAACCAGCTAAAACCTGCTACCTGCTTATGCTGATTTGAGCTGTATTTTTCAGTAGGGAATTTTTTTTAGTAACGTATTGACATGTAAAGGAGACATAAACACACATTCCATCAGCAAGCTATTAATTATATAGATTTAGCAAGTACACTTTATGTAGAAGTATTTCACAACACCTTTTCACCAAATAAATGATTAAACTGATGATGATAATTGTACTGCTGTTGGTTATTTGCCTAGGTTGCAGGTTTTAAACAAATGCCTATCCATGACTTTTTAAAATTGCAGCTTTAGCCATTACAAATAAACACAAAACGTATTCACTATTAAGTCGCATACGCATCAACATGTGTTATTTGAAATATTTTAAACTTACGTTTTCTCCGGACTCCATGGCTTCAGTAAACCAGGTGAGCAGATGAGTTGCAATTTTTCCTCCATCTGTTGTTGTTGGCAATTAACTCCAAAGTCGCAATTCTGAACTCTAGTGGCAGTTCTTAGTAATGCAGTTCAATCGATCAGTGATCGTCTTGTCAAGCCTTAATCCATGACGTGTTTCCGGTTGGAAGATATAATCGAGAGCGAGGAGAATTTTCAAACAGACAGGGCGCAGATGATAACGCGACCGAGCTGCCAATCCGAAAACGAATTCGATCACACTGAGACATCGCTGCCACCTTCAAACCTGTGCTGGATCACAATTTATTAGCTCGTCATGACAGCTTTACTTGCCACAATATTATGTTTCATCTGTTCAGTTTCTGTTTTTACGCTCTCGATTTCTTTTTTTGTGCTTGCTTATATTGTGTGTGCGCTCTCATAATAAAGACAGCTATATGACGCCATAGTTCCCGTCCATTTCTATGCTATGACACCAAAATGCTAAGGATCAACTTATTTCTTTGTGCTTTTTCCTTCTTACATGTTGGCTATAATGTAAAATACTGCACTCTGCACATTAACTAAAACAACACTCACTTTGCTTATCAGGCTCAGTGGTGTGTGGTTGGTGACGCCTGCACTTGGCGCAGTAGACCCGGGTTTGATTCCACCTTTTGCCAAGCAAGTTTTATTTTTGCTATCCCTGATCAGATTCCAAAAGCATATATATATATATATGGAAGGTGGAAAACAGCACTTCACTGGTACTTCATAATATCTGGCAGGGTGTGCTTGTAAGTGTATATGGAGGGTTTTAAATGTCTCAGTTTTCAAAACATTTTACCAGTACAGGCTGAACAACATAAACGGTAAAAAGGGTGCAGGAATACATTAAAAGAATAACAAGGATGCCATTACATGCTAGTACTATGATTAAATGTGTAATACATATTTATATATACACCTATAGGGGTGGTTTCCTGGACGGGGATTATCTTAAGTCAGTTACTAGGTAACAAGTTTTAACAAACAAGTCTTACTAAAATCATTACTTGTGTGCATTTTATGGCAAAGCGGGCACTGATGTGTTTTAAGATATGACAGTGCAAGATGTTTTCACTTTGGACTGCTCTTCTCTTACGTTTATATTTTAGTGTAGGACTAGTCTAAAACCTAAGCTGATACCTGGCGGTGTATCTGTACATAAAGCTGTACATGCATACTTCTAGCCCTGTATGAATTTATATAATTATTTGATGGTGTCCTTCAGACTTTTTTCTTAATGAAACAAACAAATACATACAGTGAACTAGAGTATTTTTATTATCTGAAATACATTTGACAGTACTATTATTTATTAAGTGAAAAAAAAAATCTTCACATGCATTCAAAAATCTAAAGGGGGTCCCACACTAGATGAGAAGTGCCGTGTTGCGTCACGTCTAGGACAATGGATAGAGATCACATCCATATATGAAATAATTTTCTAATTCTTTTGTTGCGACGCAACTGGATAAAAAAAATATATATTCCAAAAAAGTGCCAAACAGATGCATACAGTATAACAGTAAGCTGGGATAAGTCTTTAAGGACTGCTTTGACCCCAGCGGGAATGGCGTCCAATCTATCTGTAACCATGAATTAATTTTTTTTTTCATTAACTGGGTTGGGAAGGCTGCATCCTATGGAGAACTCATTGGTTTATTTCAGTTAACTGCATTAAATTCGTAAGATTAATTATAAGAGCTATTCTGCATTAAAATACCTCAGATGTGACGCTGTAGTTTCTGTAGGCATTGCCATGTCCTGTTTTAAAAAGCTAGTTAAAAGAGTGTGCTTTTCTTATTTATTAAGCGTACACTTTTATATTTCAATGTATGCAAACTCATAATATTCTTTTATGTGGGACCTATGTGGGTTCAGCATGGGTTCCATGCGGGCATGGGCTTAACATGGGCAATATGTGTGGGTCCATGTGGGTTTCACTATGTGGGTGGGTCCCATATATAGGTTTGCCCATGTGGGATGATAATGTGGAATCCTTATGGCACATGTGGGCAAAATAATTTCATGCTTTGAAACATTTAAAATCTTGAAATATCTTCTGGTTGATTGTCACTTTCATACAAAGAGCAAATATAACAGATATGATTTGATCATTAACACTTTTTAAATAAAAAGACATTATTAAACAGTTTACAGATATAGCTGATGGAAACGCATATTATCAAATGTCGTATCACATGATATATTTGTATTTGCAACCTCGGAAGGGCACAACAGCAGCATGATGCAACAGAATTTTCCTTTTCAGACTGCTTTGTTATTCATTTTCATTCATTTCTTTACCATAGTAGGGTTATTATCATTTACTAAACCATTTTTAATAATTTAACTGATATCAAATAAAATATAGATCTAAATATTATTTTAAACTAATCTAAACTAAACGAAAATTAGAAATGTAGCTTTTGCAATAAACTGAGGTTAAAGGTTTAAGTCGAGGCGGTAAAATGTATAACTCTATACATAGACCTAAATAAACTAATAATGCTACCTCTGTAGCATAAAATAATCACAAAATCACATTAAAAATAGCTAAAATTAGCAAACAATAGCATTACAAAGCACTACAAATATATAAACAAATATTTTAAAATATTAATAAAATATTAAAGCCTAAAAGCTATGTCATGAAAACGCATAATACAGCAAAAAGCATTACCTGATGATTATGTGCGCAAGGTAACTTGTTCATTTTTATGCATTTTACACCAAGGTGCGGTGGAGTTTGCGTGCTTGAGTGCTGAAATCTCAATCACTTATCCATTAAATGATTAAGGTTTATTCTTCTGAATATTCAATGTTTTGCTCCTCGTAATTGGGTCAATTCGGTGAAGCACACTTATTTTAATCTAGTCACATTAATTTTATTTTAGTCGTCAGAAATCAAACTCTGCTACACAGGGGCGTGCCAGAACGGTTTTTTCAGGGGTGGCCTAGTGATTAAAAAAAGAGACATACTTTTTATACATTCTACAGAATTTGTAATTCACAAACGTACACAAAGATTTTAAATTAAACATCTGACACCCAGACGAATATGATTTACTGTAGCCTAAATGATAAAAACTAAGCTTTATATACAATTCCTTGAATGTTAATTTTTAAGATAAACACTGAAATTAATAATTTTATAGACACTACGTTGTATTATTTTGCTGCTTGTTTATTTTGACTTTTATCATCTCTGTATTCACTTTAATTGTAGAAAAACCTGATGATTATAATATCATTTATTTCAAGAATTTAAATCACAAGAGAGACAGTCGCGTCTGGAATTAATTTGGTGCAGTTTTATACTTTTGACAAGATAACCACCCTGTTTTAAATACATTTTTAAACTTATACCTGTCGAAAAAAATATATTTTTTAAGTTTAGTTTGATGAACTCCTAAATATGACACTCAGAGCGCACCTAGCACCTTAGCGTTCGCCAGCACCATGGCCAGCACGCAACAGTGCAACATTGATAGGCTATAACTACAACAAGAAGCAATCCAAAATTTACTTAACTTGAGATCAGGGGCCGTATTCACAAAGCATTTTATCTTATCACTAAGAGTACTCCTAAATCGCACTAAAAGATTTTAGCTAGGAGTTTTCTCTTAAAAGTTATTCACAACGCCTTTCAGACCTACTTTTAGTAAGGAAAAATGATAACTCCTAAACTAAGAGTGAGTCTTCGTTGCTACGGATGACGTCAATTCTCATGCACGAGCTGCCTCGCAATGACCACGGTGATTGGTTGTTAGATGACAGGGCTGTCATGCGTAACATAACACAGACGCACCAAATCATGGAATTACAATATCGAAATATGTCTGTGTCCTATACAAAATAATAATAGTAATGCCATCAAAATGCATATATTAAAGAAAAGTTGTGAATTAAATTAAATTAAATCAAGCCTAATACAAATGAAAACCGCCAATTGCCTAATAATAAAACGACTTTGCATTACTTGCTTGATTAATGTACATCCTATTAGCCTAAATAGACTACTTAAAGCAAGGAAATGTTGCCCATATTAAAGAAGCCTGCCTAATGTAATAAATAAATGATGGTGGAACTCGCCAAAAGAAAGCCCAAATGGATGCAGGATCAGTTACTGCTGCTGGCCCAGTTGGTGCTGGAAAAAAGAAACGTAATAAAAGGGAAATTCGGCACTGAGATATCAAGCAAAACTAAGCGTGAGACATGCGAGAAAGTGATGCGCGGGTCAATGTACAAAACAACTGGCACCCGACCAACGTTTTCAACTAACCGCCCGCAACTCGGACCGCAAAAAATAAAAAATAAATAGTGTACCCGACCCGCTCCCTGGCCAGCATTTTTTTTAAGTAGTAATTGTTTAATAGTTAATTGCCATCTTTATTTCAAACGACCCGACCGAACGCGACCCGAATATCATAAAAAATATTTTTGGATGACTCGTGACCGCGGGTGACCACATGCATCCGCTCATTTCCGATCAACCCGCGCATCACTGGGGAGAGGATTTGTTGCAGATCAATGCAACATTCCCGCTTATGTCGCGGACCCCGGACGAATGCGAGAGGCGGTGGTATATGCATTACAATCGCAGTAGAGGGTTGAGATTGCAGCCTTTAAACAGACTAGCATGGCAACAGGTATGCCTATAATATTAAATATTTAATATCATTATTGTTTCATGTAATTCTAAAAAACTTCCTGCTTGTCATGAATGTAATGAATTATGAAACAAATGTCATAAACAATATGCTTACATTAAAGTGTGCTTTTAAGTATGTGCAATGCTTTTGAGTTTGTGAAACTGTCCATGTTAAGGAGGATCAGCACCTAAGACATTTTAAGATCCTTTGTGAATAGGTCTTAGTGAGTTAGGAGTCCTCTCGACTTCTTTTAAGCTGTCCCAGACTTAGGTGCTACTTTTAGGGCTAAAATGCTTTGTGAATTACTCTTAGTGAAAAAAATTAGGAGTCCTAAATTTAGGAGTGACACGCCTATTATTTTTAGGAGTTGCTTCTAAATTCGCCAGTTAGGAGCTACTTTTAGCCTTAAAATTCTTTGTGAATACGGCCCCTGAAGTGCACGGAAACAAAACACAAGCCAAATAATTAAATTAGATTAACCCGAGTAATTTATAAATAAAATAAAATAAAATAAAGGAATTATTAAAATAACGAAAGAGTAGCCAGAATTGCCAGCTTTGTCTTTTTAAATGCAGAAACAAAGCTTAGAAACCTCTTATGGCCATGTAGCCCTGTCACGGGGGTTATTGGATTTATTAACGCATTTTTTAAATATTTATTGAAAGCTAGGCTACTTCTTCACATATTATGATAATGCTATGCAAATAATATGCTGTAGCCTATATTAATATATTGGAAGAAAGCTGTTATATGTGAAATCAGATAATGTGTCCCCCATATGGCCAAAATTGAATGATCCTCATTTCATAGCACGTCTTTGATGATTTGATAATTTGACTATTTGGGGTCACCTCATGGTTTTCTTTAATTCATATCCTTACCCGAACCCTCTATAGTCTCATAACTGTGACAGATATGGTAAATTAATATGTTTTTAAACGAACGATAGCCTAAAGTTTATTGTGTCTGTCACACATGCAGACCAGTAAATTATCACATCCGCAGAACTTTTTAACGCGTTTACATGTTAGAAATGTAGATAATATTTCATTGTCAGTGGTTTCACGCATCCACTCTCATATTCATCAGAATTGCTTTACCTACCGACAGCGGACAATCCGCGTATCTTTAGCTCACGTCCCCCACATGCCAATTACTTACATTAATTAATAGGTACCATATTTTCTTAATATTAAGAAAAGGTTAATGTTAAAAAGCACACCTCCTGAGTCTTTTACACCTCTGGGCAGAGGTGTTTTTTGTATTTGGCCTAGGTATTCTAGTGGGCGTGAAGATCCCAAGCGTGCATGTAGAATTATTCATCCGATGGGACACACTTAGCATGTGTAAAAATTTCAATCCAGGTAGTGCCAGCAATTTGCACCAAAACGTATTTGTGTTTTATTTACTACTTTTAATTTATATTTAACAGTTACAGTTTTTCTGTAAATAAAATGAACACTCTGAAATGAACATTTGCTTATATCAAACTTTTAGATGCAGAATTCTTTGCTCCTGTAAAAAAGCTCTTTGTTTTGAGTATGTAGCTTTATTAAAGTGTATTATTTATTCAGTAGTCCCTAAATAAACGACACAATGTTGCAGATGTTTCACAAAATGCATAACAATAATGCAGTGAACACCATAGAAATGTTAAAGTCTCATTCTTTACATCCAGAACATGATGCACGATAGGATGCACAAAGTGATATTTGGATGCAGCCTTAGTCTTCAAATCAAAGAGACATACAGAATGCACAGAGCAGTGGGACTCCATGAACAGAGTTGAGAACCACTGGTGTAACTCATTATGCTTACCTGACTCATGCAGAATTCTGGCCTGGTGTTTGGTCCCCCTTTCTCTGGCTTGTGTCTCCATCATCATTACACTCTTGTCAGTGTAATAGTATCGTCGTCTGCGTACCAGGACTTTGTTACTCAGCTGTCCCTTCTCCTTCAAGCTACATTTTTGTCAAGCTGCAACAAGTTGGAATACATAATTATTAACGTTTAATGATTTTGATGTATGAAATATGTAACAAAAGCAAAAAATGTATAGACATTCTATTAAGAAATTACCTTTTTGTTGTTTGTTTACTGACCTTTCAACCATATTGCATATATAATTGATCATCATACCTTTGGTCTACTGTTAACAGGCTACTGTAGAAAACAAAGTCAAACAAAAAAGAGAGAAAAATTATAAATGCTGAATGTGTCTCATCTTAAATACATTGTTGTTGTTTTTGTTTCATTGAATTTGGATGTTTTGATGATTTAAGGAAAATTTACGTAGCATATATATTGATGTTTTAAATCAGAGTTTGTTAATGACACTTAATCATTAACAAACATTTAAAAAGCTTTATTACAATACTAATTGATAATATTAATGTAATAATATTGTTTTGTAACACCCTAAATCACTGAGCGCACAAACGCTACCCCTGTTACAAGCATGAGTGGTTGACTTCATGCAGACATTGAAGTACCGCGAGAGTGATTCAAAAGCCCACGAAACAGTGTAATCACGCGGTACTGTGATGTCATACTGGTTAACGCTAAGCCACGTGAAGCCGGACACAAGGGCTACACTAATCTTTGGGCTGGAGTAGCCTGTGGTTTTTAAGGCTTCGTGTCTCATCGCGTTAAACGGTCGCAGAACGATTTATTTCTCTTTTTCACCTCGATCTTTGGCCTCGTGTGATTTACCAAAACCAACATGTGAAGTTACAACGCTGACGAAGGAGTTTCATCAGTAGAGGTAAGTAACCAACATTATGTTATGCATGTAACTTAGTGGATCTAAAGATTGATTGTCGTATATGATCATTCTTTTTTTGGTTTGTTTGTTTGTTTGTTTGTTTGTAACGTTTATCAATGCAAGCCAAAATCGATCTGCAAATCCTGAAGGCAAGGCACGTTGAACATGTAACCGTTTTCTCAGCGGTGGTGGGGTAAACATTTGCTAAGTTAGCCTAGACCAGCCCCTGTTTAACTTAAAGTTACTTGAGTTATAAAATGTATCAATCTTCCCGCCCGACTTGCTTGGAGTAAGTTAACGTTATGTAAACGACCGGTATTCACAAGAAGCCTTAAAGTTTTATAGCGAAGTGGTTTGATAATCAAGTTAATATATTTTATCAGTTGTATTAGCTATAAAGTTATTTATATCTGTGAATTAATTCGTATTTTTATCAGTTTCTAACAACACGTACATGACAAAAGGCTAGCGTAACGTTAATAACGTACGTTAAGTTACTTACCAACACGAACAAACTGAGTCTGACAGACAAATTAACTTAAAGCCAACAATTAAAAAAAAACATTATAAATTAACATAAACGTTATGTTTACGAATTATATTATTTACATGTTAATAATGATGTTAAATGCGAAGAAAATGTTGAAGTGTGCCTGAGGGAAAACGGTCATAGCCTATGATGAAAATGGCGCTCACGTGACGTACGAATGGCCTCGCGACCACTGTCTATGCTCGCGACCAGCTCGCGTTTGCGCGACAGAAAGGTTACTTCCTGCTCCAACCTGCAACCATTTAAATGCAGGGATACAGGGGCGGATCTACCAGGGTGGCACGGGGTGGCAGTTGCCACCCTAAATAAAAGCATTGCCACCCCATATGCCACCCCAGCGCGGCTATCTTAATATATATAATATATACCCGAGTAGGCTCTGTTAACCAGAAAGGCAATGTAGTTTTTCTCTGCGTGTGTTTGGGGGTGGGAGACACATATCTGACGATGATTGGTGTGTGTGTCTTAGACAGGGTGGGACAACCACATAGCTGATGGTGATTGGCTTAATTTCCATCGTTAGCCAACCAGAGGCAGCAGAGTTCATACACAAGCATGCAGTCAGTCCGAGCAGAAAGTCTTTTACAGTATAAAAAAAGTCTGCGCAGTCTTGCCAACTTGGTGACTTGGTCTCTAGATTACAGTGTTAATTTTGTTGACGAAGACGATGACGAAAAATATTCGTCAACGAACCTTTTTCACGGACGAAAACTAAATAAAAACTAAATAAAATCATATATGATGACGAAGACTGTAACGAAATATAACTGACACTTTAGTCAACGAATAAAAATAAGACGAAAATGTTAGGGAGGGACGAATGGAGAAGAGATCCAATCAGAGCTACTCATTTTGTGGGACAGTTGGGAAGAAATCCAATCAGAGCGAATCTTTGAGGGTAGGTTGATCTACACAGGCAGCAGTCGGCAGAGTCATTTTGAAAACCCGCGGCAAAGTTTGTTTTCACAACAGGTTGTTTACATTATATTTAGTTGTACAGTCTTAGTTCCCAGCTTTGGCTGATTTCAGTTGACTTCCCTCGTTAGCAACACGCTAACGTTTTGCGGTGCACCCGGTCCGAAGACATGTCTCATTAACAACAAAAATGTCAGAGCTAGCGTCTAATCTGGTCACACTACAAATATGACAAGACGACAGCCTGTAAAGACGACTCATCCAGAAATACATGCGAAGGTAAGCATACACGCTAAGGTTATTTTATCAGATAAACCACAGTGTTTTCGCTAAAGTTGGTATAACATAGAAACGAAAGGAATACACATCTGAACTGTATTGATTGTATTGGATTGTCTGAATTAATACTGAGTATAAATATTCAGTGTTCTCAAATTGAATGAAATGTGTAACGTTACTATTATAGTAGATGTTGTGGTTTTACATGACTGGACAAAGTGCGTGCGTAAGTGCGTGTGTGTGTCTCTGTCTGTGTGTCTGCGTGCGTCTGTGTGTGCATGTCATTTAGGGACAATGCATATCTTTTTCAGGGACCATGTATATTTTTAGGTAGAGCGGGCCTTATGCTTATTTTATTTGATATTTTTTTTGGTGAAAAAGCCACGGTCAGTTTTTTTGACATTAAGAATAAAATAAAATACGTGTTTTCTATAACAACCATTAAATCTGTGTCTGTATTGCATATTCAAACCTTAATACCATTCCATAACAGACTAAAAAACTTAAGACTAGACTAAAACTCTTATGATATTTCGTCGACTAAAACTAGACTAAAACTAAAAGATTTCAGATGACTAAAATAAGACTAAAACTAAATGATGTGTTATTCAAAAGACTAAGACTAAGACTAAATCAGAATTTGCTGCTAAAATTAACACTGCTAGATTAAGAAACTTTTTAGACCCCTTTAGCGACTTTATTAAAAAAGCGACTAGGACAAATCTAGCGATCTTTTCTGGCGTGGTTGGAGACTTTTGGAAACGGCGGTGAAAGGATGCATCGCCCCATCCAAGGCACTCACATGCAGCCCGGTTCTCGCGCTGCAGTCCATCCCTTCCTAATCGCACAAACCCGCAACAACAGAGCGATGGGAAGTACAACGAGCTCAAAACAAAGGTAGCGGACAAACCACAAAGTATAAAAAGCACAAACGTTACTTTTCCATCGTTGAGGTTAAAGGCAAGAATGTTTATGAACGTGCAACTTATGTCTCTTCACGTCTGTAGCGAGTAATTCTGATAAAGCACCTCACATCATCACATGCTGCCAAAACATTAGTGGTTTCTCTTTAGTGTCTTAAAGTGATTAAGTTGAGCATCACATCAGCAAATCAGAGTACTGAATAGGGTCATATTTTATTGATAAATGTTGCATCAGGATAAAAATACAAAAATTAAACTGATGTTAAATATTGCACGAGGTAGTTGCTTGGTAGTTAAAACAACTGAACTGCAGGTTTGTGTAAGCAGTAAATATCTTTTAAGCAGTTCTTTTTAGCCCGTCATGTCTTGTTAGCTACTGCAGCAATCAAAATATTCCATATGTGCATATGAAATCACTCGTTATGATATAGTCTGATGTTTTTATTTGTCTTCGTTAAGGAGACAAAACTATTCAGTGTTGTGTATGTTTAGAAAGCTTGAAAGACAACTTAATGCGGCATTTTCCAGGATATTATGAAAAGAAAGGCTGATATCTATTCTTTTTACCAAAAAGAATAGAAAAATCAAATACTATGGGAGTGGAAGGTACAAATAAAACAGAAAAATATGTTGTGGAAGGGAAAGGAATAGATGAAGTAATGAAGGAAAGAAACATATGGATGGCAAAGAGCTAAAAAGAAGTGAAAAGACAGAAATCCATCATGAAGTGAGTGAAAGGATTAAAGAAGAGGGTTATGAGAGAAAGAGATGTGTGCCTTTCAAATGTTTTACATTAATATAAACTAGGCAAACCTATTTTATTTATATAACTGTCTTTATACCATTATGTTCAACCAGTCAGTGTTTTTAGATATTGATAAGCTGTATGTATTAACTTAGTATTAAGACAAAGGGCGCTACAGTAGAGATGCTAAAGGTAGCTGCTTGGGTACTTACTTATAGGAACATTTGTTGTTGCATTTATTAATGTTATAAAAATTTGAGGTCCAGTGTTCACCGAATATAGTATATACAGTATATAATTTCTTGAATCCACGACAACCATGCAAGGACGCTTACTTCATTGCCACCCCTTGTAGTTCTCATGCCACCCCCTTGCCACCCCATAAATAATTTTCTAGATCCGCCCCTGCAGGGATAATAACAAATAACCAAATTTTAATAATATTGAGAATGAGGAGATGTCGTCACGACACAGTGCCCCGCCCCCAGACCGCGTCATCCTCCCCTTTCCACCATTTTGGGTGGTAACCCGCCAAACTCGTTCATTGTTTGTATTGGTAGTAGAGGAGTTTGTCGCGCTATTTTAGAATGCCTGGAAAACACTGTTGTGTAAAAATTTGCACCAGTGTCTCCCACGATTGTCGTCGAAAGTCTAGGAACCATTTGTTACGGTTTTTTCGTTTCCCTAAATGGAAAAAGTTTCAAGGAGAGCATGTCTCCGATGTGACAAGACGACGTCGGATTTCTTGGGTGGCTGCAGTAAGAAGAAAGGACATTACTTTTGACCGCATCTCCGAGTCGATGAGAGTGTGTTAAAACTCATTAACATACAAAATAATATTCACCTTATATTCAATAAAAAAAAAATTCATCTGCCTGCATTGACACTATTTTTGTACTCTTTTACAAAGACATACAATGTACATCACAGCATGTAATACATTAACGAACATTATATATATATAAATATCACTACTTCATTTGAACTTAACTGAGCTGGATGATACATCACTGTTTGATCCACAGAAGCAAACTTTGTTATTTTCCTGTTATTACTGTTAAGCTGCTTTGATACAATCTGGATTGTAAAAAGCACTATATAAATAAAAGTGACTTGACTAAAGGTGAAGCAACTTACCTTTGCCAGTACAATGTTATTTTTCCCAATTTGAGGCTTAACGTTAGATGACCAAGTCGCGCACCCAGCCGCAGCAGAATGTTTCGTAGCTTTCCAATGACTTCAGGCTTTTAAATTCTTGCATAGTGTAATAACTGATGCCGAAAACCAAGTAATTAACAATTTCCAAATACGTGCAGTGGTATAGAGTCTAGGTCTCTCTTCCATTCAGCTGCAGGCACCTCGTATGGATCAACGTTTTTAATATCCGCAAAGCTTCTCTAAATACCTCTGTTTGGCATTGGTTGTAAGCTTCTCCCTGTAAGGACCCTTTTGCCGCATTCTTCTCCATTTCTGCTAAATTTTCCTCGAAATTTATATTACAATTTCTGCTCTTTCCCGCTTCCTCTTTGAATTGCTCATACACTGTTGCTCCTGGCAACCGTTAGCGTGCCCTCCCAAAATGGTGGACGGGCTCAATTTGTCACGTGACAGCAAGCTACCGTGACGCATGTCCTCATTCTCAATTGCTGGATTTTTTATAATGGTTAATAAATGATGCGTGTAAATTTACACATATTTATTACGTCACTGACATTGTTTTTTATTGCGTTTATTTCTTTTATATTGATTGAAAATGAAAACCTTATTTAATTTACCTAAAATTTGTTTGTGTTTAACACTGATTTATGTTGTTTTTCTGTTTAATATTAGTGTGTCCTGGTAAACGTGTGCTCGGAAACATGCAGATTACAGTATTTACAGAGCCGACCTTGAGGCACCCACTGATGGATAATCTGTTTACCTAAAAACAGGTAATGTGAATTCATTATATTTGCAATGTTTATACAAGTATATAATTTCACAAATATTAAATATTATTAACAATTATTATTAATAATGTACATATTAAATTATATTATACATGTTCAGTTGTTCTGTTAAGTTATTTGAAGGATATGCATGGTAGATCAATTAGATTATCTTTCTCACTAGCTATAAGCAGCATGCTATATAAATGTTCCACTTAAAGGTGTAGCGGAGGATTTTCTCGAATTTTAAAAAAAACGCCGTCTCCGCTTTAAAAAAAAAATGCAATTGCGCAACACTCCAGATTGACAACTAGGAGGACCAATAGTCTTGATGATCCACCCGGAAAACCTAAATTCTCCGCAATACCTTTAATGTTTAATGCTCTTTTACCTTGATTGTTAGGGTGGTGTTCATACAAAGCAACTTATTGCTCATCTGCTTGAGAGAAAGTTACTGCTGGGGCTCTCCTGCTAAGGTTGTCTTAATTCTAAAAAGAAAATAAGTCATTTAGGCTTAGGTCATAGCAAGTTTTGAATGAATGACTTCACAATCTGTTTTAATAATGTTTATTTACAATGTATTTTATTCCTCTTACCTGAATCGTGCAGAGGCTTGATGTTTAGTCCACCGGTTGTCTTCTCCAACCTCTGAGTGAAGCCACCACGAGTGGTCGTGTTAACCAATTTTTTTAATTTTAGTGCACAGTGAGTGTGTCTACATAGTCTAAACGCTTAATAAACTGATAACGTGTAAGGTCATTTAAATGCATAAAATGGTTTTCTTTTATAGGGTAAAGCCCATAAATGGCAAAAACTGATTGGCACAGGTAGTTTTTTTGCTCTTAAACCAGATTTTAACGTCTTTTTTGCCGTTTCGTATGTGTGTATGTCTCCACCTGTGATAGATAAACTTCACAAATAAAAGTAAATTAAAACGCTTGAAACATGTTAATGTAATAAGCTGATTTTTATAATATCATAATAAGATAATTGTCCTCTTATTATGTGCATGTAAACATACGCAATGTCTTTGTTTATCCTTTGTCTCAAGTCACACTGAGTGTGAGAAGTAATTTGTCCAGTGCTGTCTGGAAATCTAATGATAACTGCAATTCCTTCAGTCTAACATGATGGTTGAATTACACACAGATAAACTCCCACTTTATAGACCACAAGATTTGAGTTCAGGCAGATTAAGATAGTTGATTGAGTTTAGTTGTTATTGTTTGGCTGTTGGCTCATATTATTATTGATTTTGACAATTTTCTTACAGCCCTTGTCTGTCAAAATAATGCAACCTCTGGTTGTAAAGCACATTTTAAACTGATCTTCTTCATTCTGTCACTAGCCCACCACAATCCATGTTTACCAGCTGTGAAAGTGCAGGCCAAAAATCTTCCTTCACCTGTGGGCCTCTACCCACATGTAGATAAGGTAATGAATTATTTGATTACTGTCGCTGTTTCTGTCACTGGGGCAAAATAACTGCCCTAGAGAACATGAAGAATAGCCAAAACTGTGGTATTGCGCTAGCCCTAAAAATTTGAGAATCTTGATGTTTCTAACACATGGTACAACCGCTTAGTAGGCATGGGCCAGTATAAGATTCTGGCGGTATGATTACCTTTAGCAAAAATACCACAGTTTCACAGTGTTGCGGTATTCCCATTGCTACACTAATTTTTTTATTTTTAAATGGCAGGTAAAAATAAAGCCTTTAAATTATATTATATATAATATTTTCGAAATGTATATTACATGTAAACATCAAATCAATCACAGACCATTTTAGTGGTTTTGTAACCTTGGCTGTTTAAAACCACGGTGTACCTTAAAACTGGTAACCAGCCCATGCCTACCGCGTAGTATCTATTATTAAGGTGGTTGACAGGTCTGTTTGCATGTTATTGCATTGGTAATAATTTATTGTTTGTAGTCCAATATTGATTGTGAGAATTATTTAAATTTCCTTAAAAATGTTCTAACATCTTTTCCTTTCTTTTCTTAATGCAGCACTTCAGGATAAACCTGCCTGTGATCTGCTAAGATGCACAGATTCAACTCTGGCCCATTGTCATCCTAACACCTCATCTGCCATCAGTTTCGTTTAGTGTCGGTCTATTGCAAAAGTTCTTATAAACTTTAAATGAGACTTTGTGTTAAGCAGGGGTTTCCAAACTTTTCATTCAACAACATATTAAGCCCAGGATACACAGCAGGATTTTTGCAATCCAATAAGACCTTATCACACTGTGTGACAAGGATTGTTTAAACTTCAGTAGTAGACTGTCGATGAAGACACCTATTGCATCTGAAGCTGCGACATCTGTCATCAACATGCGCCAGTGGTAAACAAATACAGGTATGCAGGTCGTAGAAGCAAACACATGATGTGCGATGATCATCCTGAACTTCTTACACTGTCATAAAACTATCGTAGGTGTCTTTGGTCCCAGGACTGGGAAAACAGACGTCTTTAAACCTCTCACACTGTATGAGATAGGACCACCAATTAAGAGCCAAGATCACAGAAATCTCCACGATTGTTTCACGATTGGTAATCTTTCATCTGGGACAGCCAAAAATCGTGCCGTGTATTATGGGCTTTAGACAGGTGTAATCTTATAGTATATCAAAACCATTGCTAATAATTAATTGGACAAACCATCACTACAATGCAACACTCACTATCTTACGGTGCGACCCACAAGTGGGTCTTCACCCACAGTTTAAAAACCCTGAGTATGAGAAAGAGTATGTTGTATTGTAATTAAAGTCACATCTAAGTGTTATGGAACAGTTTGTCATTATATTCACAGTATTACATGGTTCTTTCAGCAGTTACTACGTTACAGTGCTCTTAAAGTGTCCTGATCAGCTTTGGGTCTGGTGAAGTAAGAATGTGATCAATAGCTTTGCAGTATTTTGTTACACTGTGGCTGTAATCATATTAACACATAGGTTAAACATTTTATTCAAATTTGGTAAACAAACTAGTCAATATAATTCATGCTGTGATGCTGGATTAAACCTGGTCAAATGATTGTGTATTGTGTTTTCAATTTTTTATGAGGTTTCTTCATCTATATAAACATTCTCAATATCACCTTTGGTTTGCTCAGAGTTTGTTCAGATGATTTTTAAAACTAAATGTTGTGAAAATGCAAGGTGTGTTACACAATTTCAATGGATGGCGTGGGGTCAAAAACTATCAAAAGTTTCAACCTTAGATATATAACTGTTGACAAACACACTTAATGTGAGTCACACCCAGTAATTATAATAAGCAGGAATTGCAGTAAGCAGGGTCACCTTAAGATAATCAGCTTGTTGGCAATTGTTTTATTTAATTAAATGTATAACTTTTTTCATTTCAGACTGATAAAACAGTCAGAGGGGCAGTGGCTGTTGGCAATGATGTTCTTGTGTGTTTTGTATTTGTTAATATTTTGTAGTCAGAAAGAGTATGAGATCACCTTTTCTTGTGCATGGTGCTTTATCTACGGTAAGTGCCTTTTTAACGTTTTGGATTAAACGCAAAATGTCTACATTGTTTTTTATTATACGTGATATGGGGTTTTATTAATTATATTTAATTATATTTTTTGTTTCAAAATTAATGCCAACCCTTAAAAACATGTTGACTATATTTTTTAAACAATTAAACAAGACATTTATTTAAAAAATGAAATGAGTTTGAGGTCTTTGCTGATTCGTCTGCGTTTGATCGGATTCAAGACCAAACGGAGATGCATTGCAGGCAGGTAGGATTTAGAATTTTTTTAAGATCTTAAATACGTCTTGTAGAGATATGGAAGACGTATTATTCAAAGACGATCGTCAGCAGATGTAAAGATCTTTACAAGACGTATCTGAGACGTACGTGTGCTATCTGGGCAGTGTTTCGAGCAAAGAACTCACCGTAAAGACAAGAATGGTTCTTTAAAATTATTGGTAGGAAACGAGTCAAGACAATCAAGAGTACATTCATTAGTAATGAAATACCTGTAAAACACAAGAACAAGATATTTTTTTGTATTTCTTTTTTCCAAATCTGTTCACTCCACACGCCAGATCGGTAGGTGGCGGTAATCACTTGTTTATTGGTGTGCCAAACCGCCATTAAACACCAGAAGAAGAACTCACCGTGGTAGCAGTCAGATCGCGGATTCATATGCAGAATTCATATGTAGCGTTCATGTGGAAGTGAAAGTCCGTGACAAGTAAGTTTTCTTCTATGTTGTTGTTGTCAATGCAGATTATTACAATGTACCGCAGCTGTGTTAACTTTGATGCACCGAGATCTGTTTGAGTGAAATTTGATAATGTTTTATGAGCAGATTAGTGCCGTTAGCATCGCGGCTAATATGTAGTGATGGCCAAATGAAGCGTTTCGAAGCATTCTTGCTTTCCGATACAATTGTGCCGAAAATGGTTCATTACTCGAAGCTTCATTCAAACAGAAAATGCACACCACCATCTGCTGGTGAATTAAATGTAATGCAACAAAGCTGACAATGCAAGTAATGTACCCGCCCCATTTTGGCTGTCAGAGCTTTGACACTGTGTTCATGTTTCAAACCCTCAATAAAACATTGAGCCTGAGATGTGTTTGTGTGTGAATATTTAGCTGTAGGATACAGCACTCTACAACTTACTAACTGGGCATTTATGCATTTAAAAATGTATTTATAATGTGGCAGAGGGCAACTGGACAGGGCTTGGATAATGTGGAGGAGGGTATTCATTAAATGTTGTGGTTTTTATTCAGAAATATAATATTAATTATAATACATGTTTATATTTTTAATAATTTTATAATATAGCCTAACGTTAGGCTATACATTTGGTGATGTGGGCGATTTTTTTTTTTACAAATTCACCAGCTTTGGAGAATATTCTCTCGCATGAAACAGATGCTGGAGTACACAAAATTGTTTAGAAAGCTTTTCTATGGTTTGGCTTCACTTGCGTGAAAAATAAAGCCGCCAAGTTTCAAACCTGTCAACGCCGGATTGGGCTGTCAAAGCATGTCGTGTGGTTTACTAGAGAAATGAACCAGTGTGACTACGTTTACATGCTGTAAATATTCGGGTTATGATCAGGTTAAGGTCGGGTTTCGGGTTTCTGAAACATTCGGAATAATCCGTTTACATGCGTGAGCAGAGAGAGTTACCCCTGTATACATGGAATTGGCAATATCCCGATGTAAACTGTGATTAAAAGGTAAATGCGGTGATTTTGCGTGGCTCACTATTGCGCAATGCGGTTTTACCGCCTTCATTTACTAAAATAAAATTATTATTTAAATCCAGAACAAGCTGCACCGATGTAGAAGCAGGGTAGGCTAAGTTACATGTCTTTCCTTTTATGAGAAAAAGATTAACAAGCTATACTAGGCTTCAGCTAAATATACTTTTTGAAGAACGATTTTCTAACAAGAAGGTTTTTTAAGTGCATATTTACAGAGCATCGGTAAATAGGCTACAGAACACAACAGTGTCTTAAAGAAATTAAAATTAGACAGTATTCATGCAACTATAAATGTACAAAACAAAACGAATGCAATAGCTTACAGAAGGCAATGAATATTTATTTATGGCATTTTCAATAATATATTAGTAGATAAATTAACATCTATAAAGTATGAAAACTAATAAATCATTATTTTGGCTAAATTAAGCTGGATGGATCATTTTTATAATTGTCATCCTTTCAGAACAAGCTTATATGCTATCTATAATAACTTACATTATATTCTGAGTGTTACTTGGCCGAAAATATGTAGAAATACATGCAAGTAAAAAAGTACAGAACAAAAATGTTTACCTCACGCGGATTGAACGAAAAGCCGTTAATTAAGCGGACTGAGAACGTGCAGAAATAGTCGAGTCGGCAGATGATCACCAATGTTCATAATGTTTCACGCAGGTACTGTTGATGATAAACTTTCATATCTAAATGTCAGGTATAAGTATTCAGTCAGTTAATAATAAAGCCGCCGGCGTTATTGCAACATCCTTATCCACGGAGCGGACGCTGTGTACAAAGAAAAAACCTAAGGTTTTTATTTTAAGTGCTGGTAAGCAATCAGTTATATTATGCCACTTTGTATTTGTGTTGATCAGTTAAATTAAAGTAATTTTAATCTTAGAAACTGCATCAAGATGCAGACGACGCTACAGTTATTCTGTCATCTTTAACTTTTTCACACATTCTGTATTTAACGAAATATGAATAGCATAGTATTACATTTTGAATTCAAATTCACGCAAAAAAAAAAACAAGTTACTCTCATAACTATTGCCAATCTATTTGGCCTTTATTATACATGTATGCTTTGAAAAACAAGAATAGCTATATATTAATTTAACGTGAAAAACGCGGTTGTTGCAATTGGTTTCCTCCTCGCTCTAAAAGTGTGGCGCATCTCTCTCGCCATGCTTACTTCTACTCCCTGCGGGTTTTTTTGGCGCATACAAGAAGTTTCTCTACTCAAAAGACCAAGATTCCTTGCGAATAGAACATGCGCAGTACACAAATCAATGTTCCTTTTGATGGGAATATCCCGATGCGCGTTTACATGACCAAAATTTCGGGTTAGAAAAGAGGTAACCCAGGGGTAATATTCGGGATTTTAAAAACAGGAATATGAGCATATTCGGGTTTTTGCCGGTGTTTACATGGACGTGCGCGACCGGGTTTTTGCTAATATTCCGGATTTGAACGGGTTATTGGCTGCATGTAAACGCAGTCTGTGTTTGCTTCAGACATCGTATTTCACGTGACTAGTGACGTAACGATACAAGCTCCGAAACAGTGGTTCATTGCGAGGACTTTTCGAGTCTGAAGCAAGCATCGAAGCTTCGGTGTCAGACGTAACATCACTACTAATATGTTTAATGTTTACTTGTTTATTCATTCAAAAGTGCAACATTTCTGCTTAATTATTGCTTTATTAACAATACAGTATAATATTCAATTTATTATTGTTGTTTTGTAGTAGTTACTTCATTATGCAGTTTGTTATTATCTTATGCTGATATTTATTGGTCATATATCAGTACGTTGTGTAACTTAATGGTAAAGTTAGTTGTTTATCATTGATGTTTGTAATCTCTTATGTTTTTTACGTGTTATATTTAGACAATCATTATTTATTATTTCTGTTATCATGTTTCAGAAAACTACCTCAAGTACACCACTATGTGAAAATGGTCACTCTTGTGCAATACATGACCAAATCTGATGACTCCCAACTCCCCGACCAAAGTACTGCAGCAGTCAATAACATATCCACAAGAGTTAAATGGGGCACTTTCTATATGGTAATATGGAGAATTGCATTCTACACTCTAAACAGATTAAAAATGTTGTTTTGATGTTAGAAACAACACAAACAGTGTTAGTTTTGGGACAACACACTAAATGCATTGTCCCAAAACAGACAAATCTCTGTTATTATTGGAACAACACATTTTGTGTTACTTTAAATACAAGTGTTGTCACTTTTATTTATTTTAACACAAAGTGACACATAATATGTTGAAACTGCACATAATGTGTTAAAGCGCATAACACAAAAAATGTGTAAAAAAATTAACACTTGCTTTTACAGAGTGTAATATTAATTATTAAATAATTAACTGCATAAGTAATTTTTACTTAAACCTAAACATCAGTATGTTATACCTACTGATTAGTTAATCATTTATCTTAGTAGTGACTACAGTGTGAACTAGTGCTGCACAATTAATCGCATCGCAATCGCAATGTCAGCCTGTGCAATTATATGACAGCAAAATGTTGCAATTATATTAAATAAATAAATGTGTGGACTTGTTAACACAAACTTTCTGATAACAGTTTGAAGATTTTCCTTGCTGTTTAAAAAAGACAGAAAAACTAACAAAAAAGGCAGTGCACGTGTGGCATGAACGTGTGTGGCGTGCGTTGTCACTTGTGTGTGCGCAGCGTGGAAATACCAGAGCGAAGATGGATGCAGAGGAGGTTGACAGTGATCTGGTAGCTAAAAAAAACTCTATGTCTGTTGTATGGCGGTATTTTGGATTTAAGATTACTGACACTAGTTTTTCAAATACGCATTACCACTAAACTGTGTGTGTATTTTCCTTAAAACCCATCAAGTTGACTCATGATACCATTTATTATAATCGCAACCGCACATCGCAATATTACCACGAATAACCGCAATGGGAAAAATTACCCAAATCGTGCAGCCCTAGTGTGAACCATTTGTTCTGCACTTCGATTTATTTTGTTTGTGGACTTGTGTTTGTCATAGCAATATCAGGTACCACATGCAGCATGACTTGTTTAATCAGACTATTATTTTATTAACTAATTCAACTTTACAAACAATGCTTTTCAAAGTCAAAGTCATTTATATGTGCAACATCTGACAGCAGTGAATTTTCATCAGCCATTACTCCAGTTTTCATTGTCACAAGATCCCTCAAAATCATTGTAATATGCTGATTTGGGGAACATGAACTCTTCTTATTATTTTAAGCAAAATTATAAAGAACTATAATTTTTATAGTTTTGCAATACATATATATTACAGTATTGTTAAAGCATGCTTTTAAGATATTTAAAAGTATAAATTGTAAAGTCGTTTTATAGAACATTTTGAAAGGAGTTTGTCTTAAATGCTTCTCTATTATAGCTGTCCTAGTTGTCTGTATCAGATGTTTCTTTTGTCATGTTCATCAAAAAGCCAATACACTTACAATGAAATCTTTCTTTTCTTTCCTAGAGAGTTCAACTTTTCTGTCTTGAGAGATTCACACCTTTCAGATTCCCAACTTTATGATATTGTTCAGAATTTGGTTGGAGAAAATTAGAAGATTGGGGCAAATGCTGTTCGGTCCAGGCTTGCAGCTATAAATATTCGAGTGCCGCAAAGGAGACTTGGACTGTATGGTTAGAGTTAATACTTTTTACCTAATTAGGTCCCAAGCTTTGGAATGTTTTGCCCAACAATGTTCAATTTAAGTCTACACTACAGACACATCTCTTTAACAAAGGATTCACATAATTCGCCTATTAAATATACGTATGCCGCAATAGTTAGCTTTTCTGGAACAGAGCACACTTTCATCCATTATACCGTATGACACTTGCATTATATGTGATGACTTATGCTAATAGGATTTTGTTTCTCTTTCCCTGTCTCGTCCTAGAACCCAAGGACACTGAGACTGACAGACCCAGTTCCTGCTGCCATGAAGCTCATCACACCATGATCTACTGGCCTCCCATCATCGTGATGCCCTGCCAATGGCTGACCAGCGACCACCCGCTGCTTCCCTTCATTTCTAAATGTTTTAATTCTTAATAAATCGTATAGTATAGTTTTTTATTGGATCGCGTAATTCTGCTTAGTGACAACCAACCACTTACTTTAACTTTTAATTTAAATGATTTAACCTTTAACAATAATTCCCATACATTTTATGAATATAGAAGGCCTATTCAATATATAGTATATATTTTCTAGGATCAGCTAGGTCTGGGTCTCTCTCAAGGGTTTTCTTTCTCCCAGTGACTTTTTCCCCTATAAGGGTTTTTTCCTAGGAGTTTTTTAAACCCCTTGGGGTCGGCTGACATTAGCTTAACTTAAAGAGTTACATTACATTATTACTCCGCTCACTAGTACGGTTTAATCTGAGCCGCTGTACTTTGTTGTCCTATAATTTTTCTCTTGTTTTTATTAAACAAGTAACCCAACTGGAGCTGCACGTAGAGCGTTGGCCCAAAGACTGCACCGAAGAACCTACTATGTTGCAGGTCCCAACTCATTGTGGCACAGTGATGGAAACTACTTAATCTTAACATGTTTACAAATTTGAATGTTTTCTTAAGTCCCTGTAAAGTCAATTTAAAAAAATTGTTTCTGAACACATTATAAATGTTTAAAAAATGTATTGCAGAAATACACAACAAAGACTATAAACTACGTAGTTCTGAATTGCAGAGTAAAGATTGTGTATTTCTGAGTTCAGGATATTTTAGATGGTCCTAAAATGGTTGCTCGATAATGCACTTGAGCCACCCAGCGTGGCCCCGCCCCTAACACAATTGTGACCATCCATTCAGGTTGAAGTGGTATTTGAAAGTTGAGAAACAGTAAGTGGGTGTTGTTTCAGCTTTGACGGCGTACATACCACCACCGTTTGAGAGCACAAAATACTGCCTATTTTTCCAAGATTTTGATAACTTAGTTTAATTACTTGGTGTTTTGCATGCAAATTTGGTTGGTTGGTTAATAACACATTTTTCCAAATACATGCTTTCAGATATCTCAGTGCAAGTTATATTCAGTTAAGACAGCTGAAACATTCATTTTAGTTTTGCCTTAAGCCTTATCTGTGAAACCGGGCATTGGTGTTCTACATGCTAATGTTTGATTGTTTGGTTTTTAAATCTTATGTCACACCCTTCTTGATGTTCTAAATGTGAATATATGTATGCTTATGTGTGCTGCAGTGCATCATTTTAAATCGGCAGTTACAAACTAACTAAACTAAGTTCAGATGACAATAAAGAAAGTGTACAAAACTGTCTGTATTCATTTTCAAGACATTTAATTTTCCCAAAGAAAAACAGTTTTTCTACTGATGAACATGTATACGTTATAAATTTATATATAAATATTTTAACATTTAAACACAATCATAGTACTACCATGTAGTGGCTTATTTTTTATTAATTTAATATATACCTGCACCCTTTACAACATTATGCAGTTGTTGTACAGACGGTATTGGTCAAACTGAAAGAGTGCTTATAGTACAAACAATAGGACTACCAGATAAACACTTCATTATTAAGTACCAGCGAAGCACTTTATTTCCACTTTAGACATAATTCTTTTTTGCATTGAAAATGTCTTTCTCTAATCTGATCTGTGATAGTAAAAAGAGAGAAGCTTGCCCACCACAAGCGACTGAAATGGTTAAAATTCCATGTGTCTTTCTAACAAGTGCAGGGTGGCTCTTACATATCACTGACTGATGTTATCTTTCTGATTAATGTTATCTCCAAGTGCACATACACCAAATGTGCAAGCAATAGGCTTAGTAACGTGTCTTTACTGAGACATTTTAAACCCTCCATATACACTTACAAGCAAACCCTGCCAGATATTATGAAGTACCAGTGAAGTGCTTTTTTTCCACCTTCCATATATATATATATATATATATATATATATGCTTTTGGAATCTGATCAGGGATAGCAAAAGCAAAAATTAAACTTGCTTGGCAAAAGGTAGAATCGAACCCGGGTCTACCACACCAAATGCAGGTGTCACCAACCACACACCACTGAGCCTTATAAGAGAAGTGAGTGAAGTTTCAGTTAATGTACATAGTGCTTGACAACAAGGTGGGCAATTTGTATAAGTATAGACAATCTTATATTTTATTTGCAGTATTTTACATTATAGCCAACGTGTAAGAAGGAAAAAGCACAAAGAAATAAGTTGATCCTTAGCATTTTACTTGCATTTTGGTGTCATAGCCTAGAAATGGACGGGAACCCCCTAAGCCTACAGTAATGGTTTAACCCAACTGCCCAGCAGCCAATAGGAACTCATCAGGCTCACTCGTTGAAACTGGTCATGTTGCCACGAGGGCCAAAATCGCGCGAATTTTCACACGTAAACAACGCGTAGAATACGCGTTGTTTGCGCGTAGAATATGTGTTGTTTACGTGTGAAAAATCGACGCGTATTCTACGCGCAAACAACACGTATTCTACGCGCAAACAACACGTATTCTACGCGCAAACAACACGTTGTTTACGTGTTGTTTACGTGTAAGATTTCGCGCGTTTTTGAGCTTCACGGCCTTCCATATTTCCCCTACTACATTTTCAGTAAGTAGGCGGTTTCGGACAATACTACACGTGCCTCTGAATCTCGCGAGAAATAGTCCAAAATCCCGCTAATTCTCGCCTACCCTTTTACGTATACTGAGGTTTCGGACATACCATTCGTTCGCCTACTGCTTTTTGCCTACTATATAGTATGGCAGTATGCGGTTTCGGATTCAGCCTATGTGAGTGTCGTAACTCTCTTATTATACGGCTCTGGGTGTCATGTACTAAACTGAACTATGAGACACACTTAACCGGGACCCTTTTTATTTCATTTTCAATATTACAGGAAATTGATTACATTCAGTAACATTTGTAAACCTTACGGTCACTATTGTTAAATGGGTTAATTTCTTGGGGTAAAGATACACACGTTTAAATACATCTGACATAAAAATGTGTACATTGTCAGTGTGAACCATGACGCAGCACAATTGGCATGCGACGACAACCAGTTTGTAGTTCGTAGTCGCTTAAACTTCACTACCCAGAAATCCATGAGAATAATTCGGCGCTGGTTGGCTGAAAAAGCCACAACCCCTCGTGATTATTCAAGGCGAACTGCTGGTCAACTTTAACGCAGCTACATAAGGCTCAGATAATGTGTTTTATCCAGTGTGACCTGACGTTTCGTGAGTGCGATGGCCTTAAACTGCAGTAGATTTTACCGTCTTATCTTAGGAGCACACAGCGCGGCTGAGGTCTGCTCAAAGGGAACAGTTCAACAGTACTCCAGTATTGCACGTGAAGAAAACAGACTGCTGCAGGTATGTGTGACAGCTAATACACTTGCAGGAAACACCTTAGATTTGTAACTTAAAATAGACAAGTTTGGTGTTACTTGTTGCACAAGGTTGCAGAGTAGGTAAGTTACATATGTTCAGAACTATTCTTAATTAGTAATTCTGTTTAAAATGTGCAAGTATCTTATTTAATGTTGTTAAAGTTTGAAATTTTTGATAGTGGTTGTTCCCAGGCTCATTACTTTATGTCTCCTCGGGGTGGCGCTAAACGCATTAATTAGTGAAACGTGAAGAGATTAGGATAGGATGGCGGATGCGCGCCTCAGCCACATTTAAGTCCAAATGCTTTTATACCATTGTTGGGCTGGTAAAAGAAATGTTTATACAAAACACATTTGTATGTTGTAAAATGTGTTAGTTTACAAAGAAACGCTTAGCATAAAATGTTTAATGTAGGCTACTCGAAATGTTACACATTGCTAAATATGTTGTTCATTTACCTCAGGACTTCAGATTTGGGTATGGACAGCGAAAGCATTGTACTCGCACATGCGACCTGGCAATATTTTAATTAGGGTTTCGAGCACGAAGTGCTGAAAACCTATTGTATTTGTCTGTTTTATTATGTTGGCTTGACAAAGCCAACATACTGTTCTTCGATCTAAGCTTATTATTATGTTGGCTTGAGTTTTGTTGCACTTAAACTTATTATTATTAAGTTGGCTTGTGAAAGCCAACTTACTGAAATGCTATTTAAACTTATTATGTTGGCTTGACAAAGCCAACATACTGATATTGTATTTAAACTTCTTCTTCTTCTTCTTCTTCTTCTTCTTCTTCTTCTTCTTCTTCTTCTTCTTCTTCTTCTTCTTCTTCTTCTTCTTCTTCTTCTTCTTCTTCTTCTTCTTCTTCTTCTTCTTCTTCTTCTTCTTCTTCTTCTTCTTCTTCTTCTTCTTCTTCTTCTTCTTCTTCTTCTGAGACTAAAATTTCTGCGGCTAACTCGTCCAACAGCTTTCAAGCTACATCCACGAAATTTTCCACGGACATTCTGACTGGTCTAAAGAAGTGTGCTATATCTTTTTGACGGGATCCGACTTACAGAATTCCTAAAACGGGACATTAAACTTCGGAAAAGTCCCATTTACTTAACATTGCGACAAACTTTGACGGGTCATAGCTGCAAGCGAGAAATTTGTAGAAACTTGTGGGTTACCACTTTTCAAGAGGCTGGCAGGCACTGTGAGAACATACCTCACATTGGGGTGTAAGATGTACCCCTTGGGTGTAAGAGGCCCCCAAAATTCCCCATTGACTTATAACGGGGCAGGAAACATGCCCATATAAGGGAATAAAAGCGTCCCAGATGGAATATCTTCGCTTTACAGTGTCATAGAGACATGGGGGTGGACTCATTTTACTCAGGCATCCAATCAGTCTCTCAGGATCGCCCCATAGCTATTAAGCCACGCCCCTAGCAACCATTTTTGGGCACCCTAGCAACATATCCCATAGACTGCCATTATAAAATGCCCAGATGGATATCTTTGCAGCACAGTGTCACAGAGACATGGGGGTGCGCTCATTTTACTCAGGCATCCAATCAGTCTCGGAGGATTCTTATTGAGGTATTAAGCCACGCCCCTAGCAACCAAATATGAGCACCCTAGCAACATAATAAACAAAGCCTTATATCTCTGGATCCGAAAATCATAGAGACATGGGGGTTGGGTCTTTTGGTCATGTTAGCCTTATGCTAGCTCCATGCTAAGTCATACTAGCTTCATGCTAGTTTCGTGCTAGCTTTATGCTAATTTCATAATAAATCATGCTAGCTTCATGCTAATTCATGTTAGCTTCATGCTAGCTTCATGCTAATTCATGTTAGCATCGTGCTAGCTTCATGCTAATTCATGTTAGCGTCGTGCTAGCTTCATGCTAATTCATGTTAGCGTCGTGCTAGCTTCATGCTAATTCATGTTAGCGTCGTGCTAGCTTCATGCTAATTCATGTTAGCGTCGTGCTAGCTTCATGCTAATTCATGTTAGCGTCGTGCTAGCTTCATGCTAATTCATGTTAGCGTCGTGCTAGCTTCATGCTAATTCATGTTAGCGTCGTGCTAACTTCATGCTAATTCATGTTAGCGTCGTGCTAGCTTCATGCTAATTCATGTTAGCGTCGTGCTAGCTTCATGCTAATTCATGTTAGCGTCGTGCTAGCTTCATGCTAATTCATGTTAGCGTCGTGCTAGCTTCATGCTAATTCATGTTAGCGTCGTGCTAGCTTCATGCTAATTCATGTTAGCGTCGTGCTAGCTTCATGCTAATTCATGTTAGCGTCGTGCTAGCTTCATGCTAATTCATGTTAGCGTCGTGCTAGCTTCATGCTAATTCATGTTAGCGTCGTGCTAGCTTCATGCTAATTCATGTTAGCGTCGTGCTAGCTTCATGCTAATTCATGTTAGCGTCGTGCTAGCTTCATGCTAATTCATGTTAGCGTCGTGCTAGCTTCATGCTAATTCATGTTAGCGTCGTGCTAGCTTCATGCTAATTCATGTTAGCGTCGTGCTAGCTTCATGCTAATTCATGTTAGCGTCGTGCTAGCTTCATGCTAATTCATGTTAGCGTCGTGCTAGCTTCATGCTAATTCATGTTAGCGTCGTGCTAGCTTCATGCTAATTCATGTTAGCGTCGTGCTAGCTTCATGCTAATTCATGTTAGCTTCGTGCTAGCTTCATGCTAACATCGTGCTAGCTCCGTGCTAATCATGCTAGCATCGTGCTAGCTTCGTGCTAATCATGCTAGCATCGTGCTAGCTTCGTGCTAATCATGCTAGCATCGTGCTAGCTTCGTGCTAATTCATGTTAGCATCGTGCTAGCTTCGTGCTAATTCATGTTAGCGTCGTGCTAGCTTCGTGCTAATTCATGTTAGCGTCGTGCTAGCTTCGTGCTAATTCATGTTAGCGTCGTGCTAGCTTCGTGCTAATTCATGTTAGCGTCGTGCTAGCTTCGTGCTAATTCATGTTAGCGTCGTGCTAGCTTCATGCTAATTCATGTTAGCTTCATGCTAATCATGCTAGCTTCCTGCTAATCATGCTAGCATCATGCTAGCTTCATGCTAATTCATGTTAGCATGGTGCTAGCTTCATGCTAATTCATGTTAACATCGTGCTAGCTTCATGTTAATTCATGTTAGCATCGTGCTAGCTTCATGTTAATTCATGTTAGCATCGTGCTAGCTTCATGCTAATTCATGTTAGCATCGTGCTAGCTTCATGCTAATTCATGTTAGCATCGTGCTAGCTTCATGCTAATTCATGTTAGCATCGTGCTAGCTTCATGCTAATTCATGTTAGCATCGTGCTAGCTTCATGCTAATTCATGTTAGCATCGTGCTAGCTTCATGCTAATTCATGTTAGCATCGTGCTTGCTTCATGCTAATCATGTTAGCATCGTGCTTGCTTCATGCTAACATCATGCTAGCTTCATGCTAATCATGCTAGCATCATGCTAGCTTCATGCTAATTCATGTTAGCATCATGCTAGCTTCATGCTAATTCATGTTAGCATCATGCTAGCTTCATGCTAATTCATGTTAGCATCATGCTAGCTTCATGCTAATTCATGTTAGCATAATGCTAGCTTCATGCTAATTCATGTTAGCATAATGCTAGCTTCATGCTAATTCATGTTAGCATCATGCTAGCTTCATGTTTATTCATGTTACCATCATGCTAGCTTCATGCTAATTCATGTTAGCATCATGCTAGCTTCATGCTAATTCATGTTACCATCATGCTAGCTTCATGCTAATTCATGTTAGCATCATGCTAATTCATGTTAGCATCATGCTAGCTTCATGCTAATTCATGTTAGCACAATGCTAATTCATGTTAGCATCATGCTAGCTTCATGCTAATTCATGTTAACATCATGCTAGCTGCTTCATGCTAATTCATGCTAGCTTCATGCTAATTCATGTTAGCATCATGCTAGCTTCATGCTAATTCATGTTAGCATCATGCTAATTCATGTTAACATCATGCTAGCTTCATGTTAATTCATGTTAACATCATGCTAGCTTCATGCTAATTCATGTTAGCATCATGTTAGCTTCATGCTAATTCATGTTAGCATCATGTTAGCTTCATGCTAATTAATGTTAGCATCATGCTAGCTTCATGCTAATTTATGTTAGCATCATGCTAGCTTCATGCTAATTCATGTTAGCATCATGCTAGCTTCATGCTAATTCATGTTAGCATCATGCTAGCTTCATGCTAATTCATGTTAGCATCATGTTAGCTTCATGCTAATTCATGTTAGCATCATGCTAGCTTCATGCTAATTCATGTTTACATCATGCTAACTTAGTGCTAAACATGTTAACATGGTAACTTTTGGTATCATGTTTACGGAAAGTTATAATCCTAAACTAAACTTGTTTTAAATTTCTCTCAATCTGTTTTAAACGTTCAGGCTAGGCTTTGTCAAGCCAACATAAAGTTTGTCTTCAAACTTTTCTATCTAGTTATTATTATTATTCCGATCCAAAATTTTCTGACTCTAACTCCTCCTAGAGCTTTAACTCTACATACTCCAAACTCAGGTCAGACCTTCAGTCTGATCTGACTCGAGTTGCTATATCTTTTCTAACTGATGGGACCTTCCGAATTCCTAAACGGGGCGCTCAAAGACCCCAAAATTCCCATTGACTTAACATTGAGACAAACTTTGACGGGTCATAGCTGCGAGTGAGAAACTTGTAGAAACTTGTGACTTACCACATCTAAGGAGTCTGACAGGCTGTGTAAGAACATACATCACAATGGGGTGTAAGCTGTACCCCTGGGGTGTAAGGGGCCCCCAAAATCTCCCATTGACTTATAATGGGGCAGGAAACATGCCCATATAAGGGAATAAAAGCGTCCCAGATGGAATATCTTCACTTTAGAGTGTCGTAGAGACATGGGGGGGGGCTCATTTTACTCAGTCATCCAATCAGTCTCTCAGGGTTGTCCCAGAGCTATTAAGCCACGCCCCTAGCAACAATTTTAGGTACCCTAGCAACATCTCCCATAGACTACCATTATAAAAAGCCAAGATGGATATCTTTGCACCAGAGTGTCATAGAGACATGGGTGTGGGCTCATTTTACTCAGGCATCCAATCAGTCTCTTAGGATTCTTATTGAGGTATTAAGCCACACCCCTAGCAACCAAATATGAGCACCCTAGCAACATAATAAACAAAGCCTTATATCTCTGGATCTGAACATCATAGAGACATGGGGGTTGGGTCTTTGGGTCATGTTAGCTTAATGCTAGCTTCATGCTAAGTCATACTTGCTTTATGCTAGTTTCATGCTAGCTTTATGCTAATTTCATAATAAATCTTGCTAACTTCATGTTAAATCATGCTAGCTTCATGCTAATTCATGTTAGCAACATGCTAGCTTCATGCTAATTCATGTTAGCTTCATGCTAATTTCATGCTAATTCGTATTAACATCATGCTAGATTCATGCTAATTCATGTTAGCATCATGCTAGCTTCATGTTAATTCATGTTAGCATCATGCTAGCTTCATGTTAATTCATGTTAGCATCATGCTAGCTTCATGCTAATTCATGTTAACATCATGCTAGCTTCATGCTAATTCATGTTATCATCATGCTAGCTTTATGCTAATTCATGTTACCATCATGCTAGCTTCATGTTAATTCATGTTAACATCATGCTAGCTTCATGCTAATTCATGTTAGCATCATGCTAGCTTCATGCTAATTCATGTTAGCATCATGCTATCTTTATGTTGATTCATGTTAGCATCATGTTAACATCATGCTAGCTTCATGCTAATTCGTATTAGCATCATGCTAGCTTCATGCTAATTCGTATTAGCATCATGGTAGCTTCATGTTAATTCATGTTAGCATCATGCTAGCTTCATGCTAATTCATGTTAGCATCATGCTAGCTTCATGCTAATTCATGTTAGCATCATGTTAACATCATTCTAGCTTCATGCTAATTCGTATTAACATCATGCTAGCTTCATGCTAATTCATGTTAGCATCATGCTAGCTTCATGCTAATTCATGTTAGCATCATGTTAACATCATGCTAGCTTCATGCTAATTCGTATTAGCGTCATGCTAGCTTCATGCTAATTTGTATTAGCATCATGCTAGCTTCATGCTAATTCATGTTAGCATCATGCTAGCTTCATGCTAATTCATGTTAGCATCATGGTAGCATCATGCTAATTCATGTTAACCTCATGCTAATTCATGTTAGCATCATGTTAACATCATGCTAGCTTCATGTTAATTCGTATTAGCACCATGCTAGCTTCATGCTAATTCGTATTAGCGTCATGCTAGCTTCATGCTAATTTGTATTAGCATCATGCTAGCTTCATGCTAATTCATGTTAGCATCATGCTAGCTTCATGCTAATTCATGTTAGCATCATGGTAGCATCATGCTAATTCATGTTAGCCTCATGTTAATTCATGTTAGCATCATGCTAGCTTCATGCTAATTCATGTTAGCATCATGTTAACATCATGCTAGCTTCATGCTAATTCGTATTAGCACCATGCTAGCTTCATGCTAATTCGTATTAGCGTCATGCTAGCTTCATGCTAATTTGTATAAACATCATGCTAGCTTCATGCTAATTCATGTTAGCATCATGCTAGCTTCATGCTAATTCATGTTAGCATCATGCTAGCTTCATGCTAATTCATGTTAGCATCATGTTAACATCATTCTAGCTTCATGCTAATTCGTAATAACATCATGCTAGCTTCATGCTAATTCATGTTAGCATCATGCTAGCTTCATGTTAATTCATGTTAACATCATGTTAACATCATGCTAGCTTCATGCTAATTCGTATTAGCACCATGCTAGCTTCATGCTAATTCGTATTAGCGTCATGCTAGCTTCATGCTAATTTGTATTAGCATCATGCTAGCTTCATGCTAATTCATGTTAGCATCATGCTAGCTTCATGCTAATTCATGTTAGCATCATGCTAGCTTCATGCTAATTCATGTTAGCATCATGGTAGCATCATGCTAATTCATGTTAGCCTCATGCTAGCTTCATGCTAATTCATGTTAACATCATGTTAACATCATGCTAGCTTCATGCTAATTCGTATTAGCACCATGCTAGCTTCATGCTAATTCGTATTAGCGTCATGTTAATGCTAATTTGTATTAGCATCATGCTAGCTTCATGCTAATTCATGTTAGCATCATGCTAGCTTCATGCTAATTCATGTTAGCATCATGCTAGCTTCATGCTAATTCATGTTAGCATCATGGTAGCATCATGCTAATTCATGTTAGCCTCATGCTAATTCATGTTAGCCTCATGGTACTTCATGTTAGCCTCATGCTAATTCATGTTAGCCTCATGGTACTTCATGTTAGCCTCATGCTAATTCATGTTAGCATCATGCTAGCTTCATGCTAATTCATGTTAGCATTATGCTAGCTTCATGCTAATCATGCTAGCATCCTTCTAACTTCATGTTACATCTTGTTAGTTTCATGTTAAATCATGCTAGCTAAATTGTGCTAGCTTTATGCTAAATCATGCTAGCTTGATGTTAAATTATCATGCTAACGTCATGTTAAATCATGCTAACTTCATGTAAAATCATGCTAGCTTCATGCTAACTCATGCTAGCTTATGTTTGCTTCATGCTAAATCATGCTAGCTGTTTTAAACTTTCAGGCCAGGCTTTCTCAAGCCAACTTAAAGTTTGTCTTCAAACTTTACTATCTAGTTATTATTAGTGGTGCTTGCATTTATGCAAAGCATCACTATTACTATTGCTCAGGGATATTATTATTAGTGGTGCTTGCATTTATGCAAGGCATCACTATTACTATTCCTCAGGGATATTATTAGTGGTGCTTGCATTTATGCAAGGCATCACTATTACTATTGCTCAGGGATATTATTTTTATTATGTTGGCTTGAGAAAGCCAACATACTGTTGTTGCACTTAAACTTATTATTATTAGTGGTGCTTGCATTTATGCAAAGCATCACTATTATTATTGCTCAGGGATATTATTATGTTGGCTTGAGAAAGCCAACATACTGTTGTTGCACTTAAACTTATTATTATTATTCTTTTTCTGAGACTAAAATTTCTAACTCTAACTCGTCCTAGAGCTTTCAAGCTACAGCCATCAAACTTTGGACAGACCTTCGGTCTGATCTGACTCGAGTTGCTATATCTTTTCTAACTGATGGGACCTTCCGAATTCCTAAACGGGGCGCTGAAACACCCCAAAATTTCCATTGACTTAACATTGAGACAAACTTTGACGGGTCATAGCTGCGAGTGAGAAACTTGTAGAAACTTTTGGCTTACCACATTTAAGGAGGCTGACAGGCTGTGTAAGAACATACATCACAATGGGGTGTAAGCTGTACTGCTGGGGTGTAAGAGGCCCCCAAAATTTCCCATTGACTTATAATGGGGCAGGAAACATGCCCATAAAAGGGAATAAAAGCGTCCCAGATGGAATATCTTCACTTTAGAGTGTCTTATGGTGCGTTCGAGGCAGGTTTTTAAACCCGTGAGTTACGACTTCAAAACCACGACTCACGACCTTATGCGTTCCAGGCAGCCCGTAACTCGTGTTTTTACAACCTTCTACCGGTGAAAGTGCACTGGAACGGCAGTCAAACCCGTGACTTCCCACCCGTGAACTCGTACTAGATCGATGTACTCCCAGTTCAGAGTCGTGAGGCGTGGTTTTGAACTCGTGAGTTACGGGTTACGGGTTGCCTGGAACGCAGCATTAGAGACATGGGGGTGGGCTCATTTTACTCAAGCATCCAATCAGTTTCTTAGGATCACCCCAGAGCTATTAAGCCACGCCCCTAGCAACAATTTTGTGTACCCTAGCAACATCTCCCATAGACTACCATTATAAAAAGCCCAGATGGATATCTTCGCACCAGAGTGTCATAGAGACATAGGGGTGGACTCATTTTACTCAGGCATCCAATCAGTCTCTTAGGATTCTTATTGAGGTATTAAGCCACGCCCCTAGCAACAAAATATGAAGACCCTAGCAACATAATAAACAAAGCCTTATATCTCTGGATCTGAACATCGTAGAGACACGGGGGTTGGACCGTTTTACTTGTGGCTTGAAGTGTGATCATTATGGGATGCCAATTTTCTCCCTAGCAACCAAACTTAGTACCCTAGTAACGGAATAAACAAAGCCTTATATCTCCGCATCAGAACATTGTAGAGACACGGGGGTTGGACCGTTTTACTTGTGGCTTGAAGGGTGATCATTATGGGATGCCAATTTTCTCCCTAGCAACCAAACTTAGTACCCTAGCAACGCAATAAATGTTAGCTTCATGCTAGCTTCATGCTAATCATGCTAACATCATTCTAGCTTCATGCTAATCATGCTAACTTCATGCTAGCTTCATGCTAATCATGCTAACTTCATGCTAGCTTCATGCTAATCATGCTAACATCATGCTAGCTTCATGATAATCATGTTAGCATCATGCTAGCTTCATGCTAATCATGCTAGCATCATGCTAGCTTCATGCTAACTTCATGCTAATCATGCTAGCTTCATGCTAGCTTCATGCTAATCATGCTAGCATCATGCTAGCTTCATGCTAATCATGCTAGCTTCATGCTAATCATGCTAGCATCATGCTAGCTTCATGCTAATCATGCTAACATCATGCTAGCTTCATGCTAATCATGCTAGCATGCTAATCATGCTAACATCATGCTAGCTTCATGCTAATCATGCTAACATCATGCTAGCTTCATGCTAATCATGCTAGCATCATGTTAGCTTCATGCTAATCATGCTAGCATCATGTTAGCTTCATGCTAATCATGCTAACATCATGCTAGCTTCATGCTAATCATGCTAGCATCATGCTAGCTTCATGCTAATCATGCTAGCATCATGCTAGCTTCATGCTAATCATGCTAGCATCATGTTAGCTTCATGCTAATCATGCTAGCATCATGCTAGCTTCATGCTAATCATGCTAGCATCATGCTAGCTTCATGCTAATCATGCTAGCTTCATGCTAATCATGCTAGCATCAAGCTAGCTTCATGCTAATCATGCTAGCATCATGTTAGCTTCATGTTAATCATGCTAACATCATGCTAGCTTCATGGTAAATCATGCTACCTTCATACTTAAACATACTAACAGCCAGATAGCCTACTAAACTAAACTTATGTCAAACCGTTTTAAACGTTCAGGCTACGCTTTCTCAAGCCAACATAAAGTTTGTCTTCAAACTTTACTATCTAGTTATTATTATTATTATTATTCTTATGTCTGCACACTTTTTCGGCGCGTAACTCGTCCCGCACGGTTTGCCGTAGTCCCATGAAAGAGGGCTCAAATCGACTGTTTTTTTTAGGAGATGGTGGCTATGACTTTTATAAGCGGTCGGGTGCAGAATTTCCGAAAGGGGGGCGAAAAACCACCCGAAAAATCCCATTGACTTAACATTACGCCAAACTTTGACAAGTCATAGCTCCGCTCGAGGATTTTGTAGAAACATGTGGGTTACAACATTTGAAGAGGGTGGTAGACTCTGTAAGAACATACATCACAATGGGGTGTAAGTTGTACCCCTGGGGTGTAAGAGGTGCCCAAAAATGCCCAATGAAAAGTCAATGGGGGAAAATCCCATAGACTTAACATTGCAAAAACTTTGACGGGTCATAGGTCCGAGCGAGGATTTCGTAGAAGCATGTGGGTTACTAAATTTGAAGAGGGTGCTAGACTCTGTCAGGACGTCCCCCGCAATGGGGTGTAAGGTTACCCTAGCAACCATTTTGGGCACCCTAGCAACCTATCCCATAGACTGCCATTACAAAATGCCCAGAGGGATATCTTTGCACCACAGTGTCACAGAGACATGGGGGTGGGCTCATTTTACTCAGGCATCCAATCAGCCTCTCAGGACCCTTGCAGAGTTACTAAGCCACGCCCCTAGCAACCACTTTTGAACACCCTAGCAACATAAAATTCAAACAGTTATATCTCGGCATCAGAACATCATAGCGACACGGGGGTTGGACCGTTTTACTTGTGACTCGGAGTGTAATCACTTGCCACATCATTGGCCACTCCCAAGCCACGCCCCTAGCAACCAAATATGAGCACCCTAGCAACGGAATAAACAAATCGTTATATCTCCGCATCAGAAAATCGTAGAGACACGGGGGTTGGACCGTATTACTCATGACTCAGAGGGTAATCATTAGTGGATGCCAAGAGGTATTAAGCCACGCCCCTAGCAACCAAATATGAGCACCCTAGCAACCGAATAAACAAAGCCTTATATCTCCGCATCAGAAAATTGTAGAGACACGGGGGTTGGACCGTTTTACTCGTGACTCAGAGGGTAATCATTAGTGGATGCCAAGAGGTATTAAGCCACGCCCCTAGCAACCAAATATGAGCACCCTAGCAACTGAATAAACAAAGCCTTATATCTCCGCATCAGAAAATCGTAGAGACACGGGGGTTGGACCGTTTTACTCATGACTCAGAGGGTAATCACTAGTGGATGCCATTTTTTTCCCTAGCAACCAAATAAAGTACCCTAGCAACAGAGTAAACAAAACTTATATCTCCGCATTAGAACATCGTAGAGACACGGGATTGGGACCGTTTGACTCGTGACTCGGAGGGTAATCACTAGTGGATGCCATTTTTTCCCTAGCAACCAAATACAGTACCCTAGCAACAGAGTAAACAAAGCCTTATATCTCCGCATCAGAACATCGTAGAGACACGGGGTTTGGACCGTTTGACTCGTGACTCGGAGGGTAATCACTAAAGGATGCCATTTTTTCCCTAGCAACCAAATACAGTACCCTAGCAACAGAGTAAACAAAGCCTTATATCTCCGCATCAGAACATCGTAGAGACACGGGGGTTGGACCATTTTACTTGTGACTCGGCATGTAATCACTAGTGGGTGCCAATTTTTTCCCTAGCAACCAAATACAGTACCCTAGCAACAGAGTAAACAAAGCCTTATATATCTGCATCAGAACATCGTACAGACACGGGGGTTGGACCGTTTGACTCGTGACTCGGAGGGTAATCACTAGTGGATGCCATTTTTTTCCCTAGCAACCAAATACAGTACCCTAGCAACAGAGTAAACAAAGCCTTATAACTCAGCATCAGAACATCGTAGAGACACGGGGGTTGGACCGTTTGACTCGTGACTCGGAGGGTAATCACTAGTGGATGCCATTTTTCCCCTAGCAACCAAATACAGTACCCTAGCAACAGAGTAAACAAAGCCTTATAACTCCGCATCAGAACATCGTAGAGACACGGGGTTGGACCGTTTGACTCGTGACTCGGAGGGTAATCACTAGTGGATGCCATTTTTTTCCCTAGCAACCAAATACAGTACCCTAGCAACAGAGTAAACAAAGCCTTATAACTCCGCATCAGAACATCGTAGAGACACGGGGGTTGGACCGTTTGACTCGTTACTCGGAGGGTAATCACTAGTGGATGCCATTTTTTTCCCTAGCAACCAAATACAGTACCCTAGCAACAGAGTAAACAAAGCCTTATAACTCCGCATCAGAACATCGTAGAGACACGGGGGTTGGACCGTTTGACTCGTGACTCGGAGTGTAATCACTAGTGGATGCCATTTTTTTCCCTAGCAACCAAATACAGTACCCTAGCAACAGAGTAAACAAATCCTTATAACTCCGCATCAGAACATCGTAGAGACACAAGAGTTGGATCGTTTTACTTTTGGTTTGGAGAATAATCATATTTTGTCCCCAGAATTTTGCCACGGCAAGCACCACTTCACATTTTCTTCAGGAAATGTACCTATCTAGTTATTATTATTATTATTATTATGTTGGCTTGAGAAAGCCAACATACTGTTGTTGCACTTAAACTTATTATGTTGGCTTGAGAAAGCCAACATACTGTTGTTGCACTTAAACTTATTATTAGTGGTGCTTGCATTTATGCAAGGCATCACTATTATTATTGCTCATACTTATTATTATTAGTGGTGCTTGCATTTATGCAAGGCATCACTATTACTATTGCTCATACTTATTATTATTATTATTATTTTTATATCTGGACAAAATTTCGGCGCGTAACTCGTCCCGCACGGTTTGTCGTAGACACATGAATGAGGGCTCAAATTGACTGGTTTATTGAGGAGAGGTGTGCTATGACTTTTATAAGCGATCGGGTGCAGGATTTCCGAAAGGGGGGCGAAAAACCACCCCAAAAATCCCATTGACTTAACATTGGACCGAACTTTGACGGGTCATAGCTCCGCTCGAGGATTTTGTAGAAACATGTGGGTTCTAACATTTGAAGAGGGTGGTACGCTCTGTAAGAACATACATCACATTGGGGTGTTAGTTGTACCCCTGGGGTGTAAGAGGCACCCGAAATTTCCCATTGACTTATAATGGGGCAGGAAACATGCCCATATAAGGGAATAAAAAAGTTTCAGATGGAATATCTTCGCTTTACAATGTCGTAGAGACATGGGGGTGGGCTCATTTTACTCAGACATCCAATCAATTTATCAGGATAGTCCCAGAGCTATTAAGCCACGCCCCTAGCAACCACTTTTAAGCACCCTAGCAACATAAAATTCAAACAGTTATATCTAGGCATCAGAACATCGTAGAATAACGGGGGTTGGATCGTTTTACTCGTGACTCGGAGGGTAATCACTGGCCACATCATTTGCCACTCCCAAGCCACGCCCCTAGCAACCAAATGTGAGCACCCTAGCAACAGAGTAAACAAAGCCTTATATCTTCGCATCAGAACATCGTAGAAACACGGGGGTTGGACCGTTTTACTTGTGACTCGGAGTGTAGCAACTGGTCACATCATTGGCCACTCCCAAACCCCGCCCCTAGCAACCAAATACAGTACCCTAGCAACAGAGTAAACAAAGCCTTATATCTTCGCATCAGAACATCGTAGAAACACGGGGGTTGGACCGTTTTACTTGTGACTCGGAGTGTAGCAACTGGTCACATCATTGGCCACTCCCAAGCCCCGCCCCTAGCAACCAAATACAGTACCCTAGCAACAGAGTAAACAAAGCCTTATATCTTCGCATCAGAACATCGTAGAAACATGGGGGTTGGACCGTTTTACTTGTGACTCGGAGTGTAGCAACTGGTCACATCATTGGCCACTCCCAAGCCCCGCCCCTAGCAACCAAATACAGTACCCTAGCAACAGAGTAAACAAAGCCTTGTATCTCAGCATCAGAACATCGTAGAGACACGGGGGTTGGACCGTTTGACTCGTGACTCAGAGTGTAATCACTATGGGATGCAAATTTTTTCCCTAGCAACCAAATACAGTACCCTAGCAACAGAGTAAACAAAGCCTTATATCTCAGCATCAGAACATCGTAGAGACACGGGGGTTGGACCGTTTGACTCGTGACTCAGAGTGTAATCACTAGTGGATGCCAATTTTTTCCCTAGCAACCAAATACAGTACCCTAGCAACAGAGTAAACAAAGCCTAATATCTTCGCATCAGAACATCGTAGAGACACGGGAGTGGGATTGTTTTACTTTTGGCTTGGAGTATAATCATGTATGTTCCCCAGAATTTTGCCACGGCAAGCACCACTCACATTTTCTTCAGGAAATGTACCTATCTAGTTATTATATCTTATTATTCTTATGTCTGCACACTTTTTCGGCGCGTAACTCGTCCCACACGGTTGGTCGTAGACACACGAAAGAGGGCTCAAATTGACCGGATTATTGAGGAGAGGTGTGCTATGACTTTTATAAGAGATCGGGTGCAGGATTTCCGAAAGGGGGGCGAAAAACCACCCAAAAAATCCCATTGACTTAACATTGGGCCAAACTTTGACGGGTCATAGCTCCGCTCGAGGATTTGGTAGAAACATGTGGGTTATAACATTTGAAGAGGGTGGTAGGCTCTGTAAGAGCATACATCACAATGGGGTGTAAGCTGTACCCCTGGGGTGTAAGAAGCACCCGAAATTTCCCATTGACTTATAATGGGGCAGGGAACACGCCCGTATAAGGGAATAAAATCATTCCAGATGGGATATCTTTGCTTTACAGTGTCGTAGAGATAAGTGAGTGGGCTCATTTTACTCGGGCATCCAATCAGTCTCTCAGGATCATCTCAGAGCTATTAAGCCACGCCCCTAGCAACCACTTTTGAGCACCCTAGCAACCTATCCCATAGACTGCCATTATAAAATGCCCAGATGGATATCTTTGCACCACAGTGTCATAGAGACATGGGGGTGGGCTCATTTTACTCAGGCATCCAATCAGTCTCTCAGGATCCTTACAGAGTTACTAAGCCACGCCCCTAGCAACCACTTTTGAGCACCCTCGCAACATAAGATACAAACAGTTATATCTCGACATCAGAACATCGTAGAGACACGGGGGTTGGACCGTTTTACTTGTGACTAGGGGTGTAACAATTGGGCACATCATTGGCCACTCCCAAGCCACGCCCCTAGCAACCAAATTTTAGCACCCTAGCAACCGAATAAACAAAGCCTTATATCTCCGCATCAGAAAATCGTAGAGACACGGGGTTTGGACCGTTTTACTTGTGACTCGGAGTGTAATCACTGGGCACATCATTGGCCACTCCCAAGCCACGCCCCTAGCAACCAAATACAGTACCCTAGCAACAGAGTAAACAAAGCCTTATATCTCCGCATCAGAACATCGTAGAGACACGGGGGTTGGACCGTTTTACTTGTGACTCGGAGTGTAATCACTGGGCACATCATTGGCCACTCCCAAGCCACGCCCCTAGCAACCAAATACAGTACCCTAGCAACAGAGTAAACAAAGCCTTATATCTCCACATCAGAACATCGTAGAGACATGGGGGTTGGACCGTTTGACTCATGACTCGGTGGGTAATCACTAGTGGATGCCATTTTTTCCCTAGCAACCAAATACAGTACCCTAGCAACAGAGTAAACAAAGCCTTATATCTCCGCATCAGAACATCGTAGAGACATGGGGTTTGGACCGTTTCACTCGTGACTCGGAGGGTAATCACTAGTGGATGCCATTTTTTCCCTAGCAACCAAATACAGTACCCTAGCAACAGAGTAAACAAAGCCTTATATCTCCGCATCAGAACATCGTAGAGACACGGGGGTTGGACCGTTTGACTCGTGACTCGGAGGGTAATCACTAGTGGATGCCATTTTTTTCCCTAGCAACCAAATACAGTACCCTAGCAACAGAGTAAACAAAGCCTTATATCTCCGCATCAGAACATCGTAGAGACACGGGGTTTGGACCGTTTGACTCGTGACTCGGAGGGTAATCACTAGTGGATGCCATTTTTTTCCCTAGCAACCAAATACAGTACCCTAGCAACAGAGTAAACAAAGCCTTATATCTCCACATCAGAACATCGCAGAGACACGGGGGTTGGACCGTTTGAATCGTATCTCGGAGTGTAATCACTAGTGGATGCCAATTTTTTCCCTAGCAACCAAATACAGTACCCTAGCAACAGAGTAAACAAAGCCTTATATCTCTGCATCAGAACATCGTAGAGACACGGGGGTTTGACCGTTTGACTCGTGACTCGGAGTGTAATCACTAGTGGATGCCAATTTTCTCCCTAGCAACCAAATACAGTACCCTAGCAACCGATTAAACAAAGCCTTTTATCTTCGCATCAGAATATCGTAGAGACATGTGGGTTGAATTGTTTTACTTTTGGCTTGGAGTATAATCATATATTGTCCCCCGAAATTTGCCACGGCAAGCACCACTTCACATTTTCTTCAGGAAATGTACCTATCTAGTTATTATTCTTTTTCTCCCCCCAAAATTATAAACACTAACTCGTCCTAGGGCTTTCAAGCTACATGCACCAAATTTTCCACAGACCTTCAGACTGGTCTGACTTAGTGTGCTATATCTTTTCTAACTGATGGGACCTTCCGAATTCCTAAACGGGGGTCTCGAACACCCCAAAATTTCCATTGACTTAACATTGAGACAAACTTTGACGGGTCATAGCTGTGAGTGAGAAACTTGTAGAAACTTGTGGCTTACCACATTTAAGGTGGCTGACAGGCTCTGTAAGAACATACATCACAATGGGGTGTAAGCTATACCCCTGGGTTGTAAGAGGCCCCCAAAATTTCCCATTGACTTATAATGGGGCAGGAAACATGCCCATATAAGGGAATAAAAGCGTCCCAGATGGAATATCTTTACTTTAGAGTGTCGTAGAGACATGGGGGTTGGACCGTTTTACTTGTGGCTTGAAGGTTGATCATTATGGGATGCCATTTTTCTCCCTAGCAACCAAACTTAGTACCCTAGCAACGGAATAAACAAAGCCTTATATCTCCGCTTCAGAACATCATAGAGACACGGGGGTTGGACCGTTTTACTTGTGGCTTGAAGGTTGATCATTATGGGATGCCAATTTTCTCCCTAGCAACCAAACTTAGTACCCTAGCAACGGAATAAACAAAGCCTTATATCTCCGCTTCAGAACATCATAGAGACACGGGGGTTGGACCGTTTTACTTGTGGCTTGAAGGTTGATCATTATGGGATGCCAATTTTCTCCCTAGCAACCAAACTTAGTACCCTAGCAACGGAGTAAACAAAGCCTTATATCTCCGCTTCAGAACATCATAGAGACACGGGGGTTGGACCGTTTTACTTGTGGCTTGAAGGTTGATCATTATGGGATGCCAATTTTCTCCCTAGCAACCAAACTTAGTACCCTAGCAACGGAATAAACAAAGCCTTATATCTCCGCTTCAGAACATCATAGAGACACGGGGGTTGGACCGTTTTACTTGTGGCTTGAAGGTTGATCATTATGGGATGCCAATTTTCTCCCTAGCAACCAAACTTAGTACCCTAGCAACGGAATAAACAAAGCCTTATATCTCCGCTTCAGAACATCATAGAGACACGGGGGTTGGACCGTTTTACTTGTGGCTTGAAGGTTGATCATTATGGGATGCCAATTTTCTCCCTAGCAACCAAACTTAGTACCCTAGCAACGGAATAAACAAAGCCTTATATCTCCGCTTCAGAACATCATAGAGACATGGGGGTTGGACCGTTTTACTTGTGGCTTGAAGGTTGATCATTATGGGATGCCAATTTTCTCCCTAGCAACCAAACTTAGTACCCTAGCAACGGAATAAACAAAGCCTTTTATCTCCGCTTCAGAACATCTTAGAGACACGGGGGTTTGACCGTTTTACTTGTGGCTTGAAGGTTGATCATTATGGGATGCCAATTTTCTGCCTAGCAACCAAACTTAGTACCCTAGCAACGGAATAAACAAAGCCTTATAATTCCGCTTCAGAACATCATAGAGACATGGGGGTTGGACCGTTTTACTTGTGGCTTGAAGGTTGATCATTATGGGATGCCATTTTTCTCCCTAGCAACCAAACTTAGTACCCTAGCAACGGAATAAACAAAGCCTTATTTCTCCGCTTCAGAACATCTTAGAGACACGGGGGTTGGACCGTTTTACTTGTGGCTTGAAGGTTGATTATTATGGGATGCCAATTTCCTCCCAAGCAACCAAACTTAGTACCCTAGCAACGGAATAAACAAAGCCTTATATCTCAGCATCAGAACATTGTAGAGACACGGGGGTTGGACCGTTTTACTTGTGGCTTGAAGGTTGATCATTATGGGATGCCAGTTTTCTCCCTAGCAACCAAACTTAGTACCCTAGCAACGGAATAAACAAAGCCTTATATCTCCGCTTCAGAACATCATAGAGACATGGGGGTTAGACTGTTTTACTTGTGGCTTGAAGGTTGATCATTATGGTATGCCAATTTTCTCCCTAGCAACCAAACTTAGTACCCTAGCAACGGAATAAACAAAGCCTTTTATCTCCGCTTCAGAACATCTTAGAGACACGGGGGTTTGACCGTTTTACTTGTGGCTTGAAGGTTGATCATTATGGGATGCCAATTTTCTCCCTAGCAACCAAACTTAGTACCCTAGCAACGGAATAAACAAAGCCTTATATCTCCGCTTCAGAACATCATAGAGACACGGGGGTTGGACCGTTTTACTTGTGGCTTGAAGGTTGATCATTATGGGATGCCAATTTTCTCCCTAGCAACCAAACTTAGTACCCTAGCAACGGAATAAACAAAGCCTTATATCTCCGCTTCAGAACATCATAGAGACATGGGGGTTGGACCGTTTTACTTGTGGCTTGAAGGTTGATCATTATGGGATGCCAATTTTCTCCCTAGCAACCAAACTTAGTACCCTAGCAACGGAATAAACAAAGCCTTATATCTCCGCTTCAGAACATCATAGAGACACGGGGGTTGGACCGTTTTACTTGTGGCTTGAAGGTTGATCATTATGGGATGCCAATTTTCTCCCTAGCAACCAAACTTAGTACCCTAGCAACGGAATAAATGTTAGCTTCATTCTAGCTTCATGCTAATCATGTTAGCTTCATGCTAATCATGCTAGCATCATGCTAGCTTCATGCTAATCATGTTAGCTTCATGTTAGCTTCATGCTAATCATGTTAGCTTCATGCTAGCTTCATACTGATCATGCTAACATCATGCTAGCTTCATGCTAATCATGCTAGCTTCATGCTAATCATGCTAACTTCATGCTAATCATGCTAACAGCCAGATAGCCTACTAAAATAAACTTCTGTCAAACCATTTTAAATGTTCAGGCTACGCTTTTTCAAGCCAACATAAAGTTTGTTCTCAAACTTGAATATCTAGTTATTATTATTAGTGGTGCTTGCATTTATGCAGGGCATCACTATTACTATTGCTCATACTTATTATTATTATTATTATATCTTATTCTTATGTCTGCACACTTTTTCGGCGCGTAACTCGTCCCGCACGGTTTGTCGTAGACCCATGAAAGAGGGCTCAAATCGACCGGCTTATTGAGGAGAGGTGTGCTATGACTTTTATAAGCGATCGGGTGCAGGATTTCCGAAAGGGGGGCGAAAAACCACCCGAAAAATCCCATTGACTTAACATTGCGCCAAACTTTGACGGGTCATAGCTCCGCTCAGGGATTTTGTAGAAACATGTGGGTTACATTATTTGAAGAGGGTGGTAGGCTCTGTAAGAACATACATCACATTGGGGTGTAAGTTGTACCCCTGGGGTGTAAGAGGCACCCAAAAGTGCCCCATTGACTTATAATGGGGCAGGAAACATGCCCATATAAGGAAATAAAAAAGTTCCAGCTGGGATATCTTCGCTTTACAATGTCCTACAGACAAGTGGGTGGGCTCATTTCACTCCGGCATCCAATCAGTCTCTCAGGATCATCTAAGAGCTATTAAGCCCCGCCCCTAGCAACAGTTTTGGCCACCCTAGCAACATCTCCCATAGACTGCCATTATAAAATGCCCAGATGGATAACTTTGCACCAGAGTGTCATAGAGACATGGGGGTGGGCTCATTTTACTCAGGCATCCAATCAGTTTCTCAGGATCCTTAAAGACTTACTAAGCCACGCCCCTAGCAACCACTTTTCAGCACCCTAGCAACATAAAATTCAAACAGTTATATCTCAGCATCCGAACATCGTAGAGACACGGGGGTTGGACCGTTTGACTCGTGACTCGGAGTGTAATCATTATTGGATGCCAATTTTTTCCCTAGCAACCAAATACAGTACCCTAGCAACAGAGTAAACAAAGCCTTATATCTCCGCATTAGAACATCGTAGAGACATGGGGGTTGGACCGTTTGACTCGTGACTCAGAGTGTAATCATTATGGGATGCCAATTTTTTCCCTAGCAACCAAATACAGTTCCCTAGCAACAGAGTAAACAAAGCCTTATATCTCCGCATCAGAACATCATAGAGACATGGGGGTTGGACCGTTTGACTCGTGACTCGGCGGGTAATCACTATGGGATGCCAATTTTTTCCCTAGCAACCAAATACAGTACCCTAGCAACAGAGTAAACAAAGCCTTATATCTCCGCATCAGAACATCGTAGAGACACGGGGGTTGGACCGTTTGACTCATGACTCGGAGGGTAATCACTATGGGATGTCAAATTTTTCCCTAGCAACCAAATACAGTACCCTAGCAACAGTGTAAACAAAGCCTTATATCTCCGCATCAGAACATCGTAGAGACACGGGGGTTGGACCGTTTGACTTGTGACTTAGAGTGTAATCACTATGGGATGCCATTTTTTTCCCTAGCAACCAAATACAGTACCCTAGCAACAGAGTAAACAAAGCCTTATATCTCAGCATCAGACCATCGTAGACACACGGGGGTTGGACCGTTTGACTCGTGACTCAGTGTGTAATCACTATGGGATGCCAATTTTTTCCCTAGCAACCAAATACAGTACCCTAGCAACAGAGTAAACAAAGCCTTATATCTCCACATCAGAACATTGTAGAAACACGGGGGTTGGATCATTTTACTTGTGGTTTGGTGTATAATCATTCTTGGATGATATTGTCCCCAAAATCTTGCCACGGCAAGCACCACTTCACATTTTCTTCAGGAAATGTACCTATCTAGTTATTATTATTATTATTCTTATGTCTGCACACTTTTTCGGCGCGTAACTCGTCCCGCACGGTTTGCCGTAGTCCCATGAAAGAGGGCTCAAATCGACCGGTTTTTTGAAGAGATGGTGGCTATGACTTTTATAAGCGGTCTGGTGCAGAATTTCCAAAAGGGGGGCGAAAAACCACCCGAAAAATCCCATTGACTTAACATTGCGCCCAACTTTGACGAGTCATAGCTCCGCTCGAGGATTTTGTAGAAACATGTGGTTTACAACATTTGAAGAGTGTGGTAGACTCTGTAAGAACATGGATCACAATGGGGTGTAAGTTGTACCCCTGGGGTGTAAGAGGTGCCCAAAAATGCCCAATGAAAAGTCAATGGGGCAAAATCCCATAGACTTAACATTGCAAAAGTTTTGACGGGTCATAGGTCGACCGAGGATTTCATAGAAACATGTTGGTTACTAAATTTAAAAAGGGTGCTAGACTCTGTCAGGACGTCCCCCACAATGGGGTGTAATGTTACCCTAGCAACCATTTTGGGCACCCTAGCAACCTATACCATAGACTGCCATTATAAAATGCCCGGATGGATATCTTTGCACCACAGTGTCATAGAGACATGGGGGTGGGCTCATTTTACTCAGGCATCCAATCAGTCTCTCAGGATCCTTACAGACTTACTAAGCCACGCCCCTAGCAACCACTTTTGAGCACCCTAGCAACATAAAATACAAACAGTTATATCTCGGCATCAGAACATCGTAGAGACACGGGTGTTGGACCGTTTTACTTGTGACTAGGGGTGTAACAATTGGGCACATCATTGGCCACTCCCAAGCCACGCCCCTAGCAACCAAATTTGAGCACCCTAGCAACCGAATAAACAAAGCCTTATATCTCCGCATCAGAACATCGTAGAGACACGGGGTTTGGACCGTTTTACTTGTGACTCGGAGTGTAATCACTGGGCACATCATTGGCCACTCCCAAGCCACGCCCCTAGCAACCAAATACAGTACCCTAGCAACAGAGTAAACAAAGCCTTATATCTCCGCATCAGAACATCGTAGAGACACGGGGGTTGGACCGTTTTACTTGTGACTCGGAGTGTAATCACTGGGCTCATAATTGGCCACTCCCAAGCCACGCCCCTAGCAACCAAATACAGTACCCTAGCAACAGAGTAAACAAAGCCTTATATCTCCGCATCAGAACATCGTAGAGACATGGGGTTTGGACCGTTTGAATCGTGACTCGGAGGGTAATCACTAGTGGATCCCATTTTTTTCCCTAGCAACCAAATACAGTACCCTGGCAACAGAGTAAACAAAGCCTTATATCTCCGCATCAGAACATCGTAGAGACACGGGGGTTGGACCGTTTGACTCATGACTCGGAGGGTAATCACTAGTGGATGCAATTTTTTCCCCTAGCAACCAAATACAGTACCCTAGCAACAAAGTAAACAAAGCCTTATATCTCCGCATCAGAACATCGTAGAGACACGGGGGTTGGACCGTTTGACTCGTGACTCGGAGGGTAATCACTAGTGGATGCCATTTTTTCCCCTAGCAACCAAATACAGTACCCTAGCAACAGAGTAAACAAAGCCTTATATCTCCGCATCAGAACATCGTAGAGACACGGGGGTTTGACCGTTTGACTCGTGACTCGGAGTGTAATCACTAGTGGATGCCAATTTTCTCCCTAGCAACCAAATACAGTACCCTAGCAACCGAATAAACAAAGCCTTATATCTTCGCATCAGAATATCGTAGAGACATGTGGGTTGAATTGTTTTACTTTTGGCTTGGAGTATAATCATATATTGTCCCCCGAAATAAGCCACGGCAAGCACCACTTCACATTTTCTTCAGGAAATGTACCTATCTAGTTATGTTGGCTTGAGAAAGCCAACATACTGTTGTTGCACTTAAACTTATTATTATTATTATTATTATTATTATTCTTTTTCTTCTGAGACTAAAATTTCTAACTCTAACTCGTCCTAGAGCTTTCAAGCTACAGCCATCAAACTTTGGACAGACTTTCGGTCTGATCTGACGAGGTGTGCTATATCTTTTCTAACTGATGGGACCTTCCGAATTCCTATACGGGGCGCTGAAACACCCCAAAATTTCCATTGACTTAACATTGAGACAAACTTTGACGGGTCAAAGCTGCGAGTGAGAAACTTGTAGAAACTTGTGGCTTACCACATTTAAGGAGGCTGACAGGCTGTGTAAGAACATACCTCACAATGGGGTGTAAGCTGTACCCCTGGGGTGTAAGAGGCCCCCAAATTTTCCCATTGACTTATAATGGGGCAGGAAACATGCCCATAAAAGGGAAAAAAGCGTCCCAGATGGAATATCTTCACTTTAGAGTGTCTTAGAGACATGGGGGTGGGCTCATTTTACTCAAGCATCCAATCAGTCTCTTAGGATCACCCCAGAGATATTAAGCCACGCCCCTAGCAACAATTTTGGGTACCCTAGCAACATCTCCCATAGACTACCATTATAAAAAGCCCAGATGGATATCTTTGCACCAGAGTGTCATAGAGACATAGGGGTGGGCTCATTTTACTCAGGCATCCAATCAGTCTCTTAGGATTCTTATTGAGGTATTAAGCCACGCCCCTAGCAACAAAATATGAAGACCCTAGCAACATAATAAACAAAGCCTTATATCTCTGGATCTGAACATCGTAGAGACACAGGGGTTGGACCGTTTTTCTTGTGGCTTGAAGTGTAATCATTATGGGATGCCAATTTTTTCCCTAGCAACCAAACTTAGTACCCTAGCAACGGAATAAACAAAGCCTTATATCTCCGCTTCAGAACATCATAGAGACACGGGGGTTGGACCGTTTTACTTGTGGCTTGAAGTGTGATCATTATGGGATGCCAATTTTCTCCCTAGCAACCAAACTTAGTACCCTAGCAACGGAATAAACAAAGCCTTATATCTCCGCATCAGAACATTGTAGAGACACGGGGGTTGGACCGTTTAACTTGTGGCTTGAAGGGTGATCATTATGGGATGCCAATTTTCTCCCTAGCAACCAAACTTAGTACCCTAGCAACGCAATAAATGTTAGCTTCATGCTAGCTTCTTGCTAATCATGCTAGCTTCATGCTAGCTTCATGCTAATCATGCTAACATCATGCTAGCTTCATGCTAATCATGCTAACTTCATGCTAGCTTCATGCTAATCATGCTAACTTCATGCTAGCTTCATGCTAATCATGCTAACATCATGCTAGCTTCATGCTAATCATGCTAGCATCATGCTAGCTTCATGCTAATCATACTAACATCATGCTAGCTTCATGCTAACTTCATGCTAATCATGCTAGCTTCATGCTAGCTTCATGCTAATCATGCTAGCATCATGCTAGCTTCATGCTAATCATGCTAGCATCATGCTAGCTTCATGCTAATCATGCTAGCATCATGCTAGCTTCATGCTAATCATGCTAGCATCATGCTAGCTTCATGCAAATAATGCTAGCATCATGCTAGCTTCATGCTAATCATGCTAGCATCATGCTAGCTTCATGCAAATCATGCTAGCATCATGCTAGCTTCATGCTAATCATGCTAGCATCATGCTAGCTTCATGCTAATCATGCTAGCATCATGCTAGCTTCATGCTAATCATGCTAACATCATGTTAGCATCATACTAGCTTCATGCTAATCATGCTAGCTTCATGCTAATCATGCTAGCATCATGCTAGCTTCATGCTAATCATGCTAGCATCATGCTAGCTTCATGCTTATCATGCTAGCTTCATGCTAATCATGCTAGCATCAAGCTAGCTTCATTCTAATCATGCTAGCATCATGCTAGCTTCATGCTAATCATGCTAACATCATGCTAGCTTCATGTTAAATCATGCTACCTTCATACTTAAACATACTAACAGCCAGATAGCCTACTAAACTAAACTTATGTCAAACCGTTTTAAACGTTCAGGCTACGCTTTCTCAAGCCAACATAAAGTTTGTCTTCAAACTTTACTATCTAGTTATTATTATGTTGGCTTGAGAAAGCCAACATACTGTTGTTGCACTTAAACTTATTATTATTCCCTCTTCTTTTCTTCTGAGACTAAAATTTCTAACTCTAACTCGTCCTAGAGCTTTCAAGCTACAGCCATCAAACTTTGGACAGACTTTCGGTCTGATCTGACGAGGTGTGCTATATCTTTTCTAACTGATGGGACCTTCCGAATTCCTAAACGGGGCGCTGAAACACCCCAAAATTTCCATTGACTTAACATTGAGACAAACTTTGACGGGTCAAAGCTGCGAGTGAGAAACTTGTAGAAACTTGTGGCTTACCACATTTAAGGAGGCTGACAGGCTGTGTAAGAACATACCTCACAATGGGGTGTAAGCTGTACCCCTGGGGTGTAAGAGGCCCCCAAAATTTCCCATTGACTTATAATGGGGCAGGAAACATGCCCATAAAAGGGAATAAAAGCGTCCCAGATGGAATATCTTCACTTTAGAGGGTCTTAGAGACATGGGGGTGGGCTCATTTTACTCAAGCATCCAATCAGTCTCTTAGGATCACCCCAGAGCTATTAAGCCACGCCCCTAGCAACAATTTTGGGTACCCTAGCAACATCTCCCATAGACTACCATTATAAAAAGCCCAGATGGATATCTTTGCACCAGAGTGTCATAGAGACATAGGGGTGGGCTCATTTTACTCAGGCATCCAATCAGTCTCTTAGGATTCTTATTGAGGTATTAAGCCACGCCCCTAGCAACAAAATATGAAGACCCTAGCAACATAATAAACAAAGCCTTATATCTCTGGATCTGAACATCGTAGAGACACAGGGGTTGGACCGTTTTTCTTGTGGTTTGACGTGTAATCATTATGGGATGCCAATTTTCTCCCTAGCAACCAAACTTAGTACCCTAGCAACGGAATAAACAAAGCCTTATATCTCCGCTTCAGAACATCATAGAGACACGGGGGTTGGACCGTTTTACTTGTGGCTTGAAGTGTGATCATTATGGGATGCCAATTTTCTCCCTAGCAACCAAACTTAGTACCCTAGCAACGGAATAAACAAAGCCTTATATCTCCGCATCAGAACATTGTAGAGACACGGGGGTTGGACCGTTTTACTTGTGGCTTGAAGGGTGATCATTATGGGATGCCAATTTTCTCCCTAGCAACCAAACTTAGTACCCTAGCAACGGAATAAACAAAGCCTTATATCTCCGCATCAGAACATTGTAGAGACACGGGGGTTGGACCGTTTTACTTGTGGCTTGAAGGGTGATCATTATGGGATGCCAATTTTCTCCCTAGCAACCAAACTTAGTACCCTAGCAACGGAATAAACAAAGCCTTATATCTCCGCATCAGAACATTGTAGAGACACGGGGGTTGGACCGTTTTACTTGTGGCTTGAAGGGTGATCATTATGGGATGCCAATTTTCTCCCTAGCAACCAAACTTAGTACCCTAGCAACGCAATAAATGTTAGCTTCATGCTAGCTTCCTGCTAATAATGCTAGCTTCATGCTAGCTTCATGTTAATCATGCTAACATCATGCTAGCTTCATGCTAATCATGCTAACTTCATGCTAGCTTCATGCTAATTATGCTAACTTCATGCTAGCTTCATGCTAATCATGCTAACATCATGCTAGCTTCATGCTAATCAGGCTAGCATCATGCTAGCTTCATGCTAATCATGCTAGCATCATACTAGCTTCATGCTAATCATGCTAGCTTCATGCTAATCATGCTAGCTTCATGCTAATCATGCTAGCATTATGCTAGCTTCATGCTAGCATCATGCTAGCTTCATGCTAATCATGCTAGCATCATGCTAGCATCATGCTAGCTTCATGCTAATCATGCTAGCATCATGCTAGCTTCATGCTAATCATGCTAACATCATGCTAGCTTCATGGTAAATCATGCTAGCATCATGCTAGCTTCATGCTAATCATGCTAACATCATGCTAGCTTCATGGTAAATCATGCTACCTTCATACTTAAACATACTAACAGCCAGATAGCCTACTAAACTAAACTTATGTCAAACCGTTTTAAACGTTCAGGCTACGCTTTCTCAAGCCAACATAAAGTTTGTCTTCAAACTTTACTATCTAGTTATTATTCTTTTTCTTCTGAGACTAAAATTTCTAACTCTAACTCGTCCTAGAGCTTTCAAGCTACAGCCATCAAACTTTGGACAGACTTTCGGTCTGATCTGACGAGGTGTGCTATATCTTTTCTAACTGATGGGACCTTCCGAATTCCTAAACGGGGCGCTGAAACACCCCAAAATTTCCATTGACTTAACATTGAGACAAACTTTGACGGGTCATAGCTGCGAGTGAGAAACTTGTAGAAACTTGTGGCTTACCACATTTAAGGAGGCTGACAGGCTGTGTAAGAACATACCTCACAATGGGGTGTAAGCTGTACCCCTGGGGTGTAAGAGGCCCCCAAAATTTCCCATTGACTTATAATGGGGCAGGAAACATGCCCATAAAAGGGAATAAAAGCGTCCCAGATGGAATATCTTCACTTTAGAGTGTCTTAGAGACATGGGGGTGGGCTCATTTTACTCAAGCATCCAATCAGTCTCTTAGGATCACCCCAGAGCTATTAAGCCACGCCCCTAGCAACAATTTTGGGTACCCTAGCAACATCTCCCATAGACTACCATTATAAAAAGCCCAGATGGATATCTTTGCACCAGAGTGTCATAGAGACATAGGGGTGGGCTCATTTTACTCAGGCATCCAATCAGTCTCTTAGGATTCTTATTGAGGTATTAAGCCACGCCCCTAGCAACAAAATATGAAGACCCTAGCAACATAATAAACAAAGCCTTATATCTCTGGATCTGAACATCGTAGAGACACAGGGGTTGGACCGTTTTACTTGTGGCTTGAAGTGTGATCATTATGGGATGCCAATTTTCTCCCTAGCAACCAAACTTAGTACCCTAGCAACGGAATAAACAAAGCCTTATATCTCCGCTTCAGAACATCATAGAGACACGGGGGTTGGACCGTTTTACTTGTGGCTTGAAGTGTGATCATTATGGGATGCCAATTTTCTCCCTAGCAACCAAACTTAGTACCCTAGCAACGGAATAAACAAAGCCTCATATCTCTGCATCAGAAAATTGTAGAGACACTGGGGTTGGACCGTTTTACTTGTGGCTTGAAGTGTGATCATTATGGGATGCCAATTTTCTCCCTAGCAACCAAACTTAGTACCCTAGTAACGGAATAAACAAAGCCTTATATCTCCGCATCAGAACATTGTAGAGACACGGGGGGTGGACCGTTTTACTTGTGGCTTGAAGGGTGATCATTATGGGATGCCAATTTTCTCCCTAGCAACCAAACTTAGTACCCTAGCAACGCAATACATGTTAGCTTCATGCTAGCTTCCTGCTAATCATGCTAGCTTCATGCTAGCTTCATGCTAATCATGCTAACATCATGCTAGCTTCATGCTAATCATGCTAGCATCATGCTAGCTTCATGCTAACTTCATGCTAATCATGATAGCTTCATGCTAGCTTCATGCTAATCATGCTAGCATCATGCTAGCTTCATGCTAATCATGCTAGCATCATGCTAGCTTCATGCTAATCATGCTAGCATCATGCTAGCTTCATGCTAATCATGCTAGCTTCATGCTAATCATGCTAGCATCATGTTAGCTTCATGCTAATCATGCTAACATCATGCTAGCTTCATGCTAATCATGCTAGCATCATGTTAGCTTCATGCTAATCATGTAAGCATCATGTTAGCTTCATGCTAATCATGCTAGCATCATGCTAGCATCATGCTAGCTTCATGCTAATCATGCTAGCATCATGCTAGCTTCATGCTAATCATGCTAGCATCATGCTAGCTTCATGCTAATCATGCTAGCATCATGCTAGCTTCATGCTAATCATGCTAGCATCATGCTAGCTTCATGCTAATCATGCTAATCATGCTAGCTTCATGCTAATCATGCTAACTTCATGCTAATCATGCTAGCATCATGCTAGCTTCATGCTAATCATGCTAGCATCATGCTAGCTTCATGCTAATCATGCTAACATCATGCTAGCTTCATGGTAAATCATGCTACCTTCATACTTAAACATACTAACAGCCAGATAGCCTACTAAACTAAACTTATGTCAAACCGTTTTAAACGTTCAGGCTACGCTTTCTCAAGCCAACATAAAGTTTGTCTTCAAACTTTACTATCTAGTTATTATTATTATTATTATTATTCTTTTTCTTCTGAGACTAAAATTTCTAACTCTAACTCGTCCTAGAGCTTTCAAGCTACAGCCATCAAACTTTGGACAGACTTTCGGTCTGATCTGACGAGGTGTGCTATATCTTTTCTAACTGATGGGACCTTCCGAATTCCTAAACGGGGCGCTGAAACACCCCAAAATTTCCATTGACTTAACATTGAGACAAACTTTGACGGGTCAAAGCTGCGAGTGAGAAACTTGTAGAAACTTGTGGCTTACCACATTTAAGGAGGCTGACAGGCTGTGTAAGAACATACCTCACAATGGGGTGTAAGCTGTACCCCTGGGGTGTAAGAGGCCCCCAAAATTTCCCATTGACTTATAATGGGGCAGGAAACATGCCCATAAAAGGGAATAAAAGCGTCCCAGATGGAATATCTTCACTTTAGAGTGTCTTAGAGACATGGGGGTGGGCTCATTTTACTCAAGCATCCAATCAGTCTCTTAGGATCACCCCAGAGCTATTAAGCCACGCCCCTAGCAACCATTTTGGGTACCCTAGCAACATCTCCCATAGACTACCATTATAAAAAGCCCAGATGGATATCTTTGCACCAGAGTGTCATAGAGACATAGGGGTGGGCTCATTTTACTCAGGCATCCAATCAGTCTCTTAGGATTCTTATTGAGGTATTAAGCCACGCCCCTAGCAACAAAATATGAAGACCCTAGCAACATAATAAACAAAGCCTTATATCTCTGGATCTGAACATCGTAGAGACACAGGGGTTGGACCGTTTTACTTGTGGCTTGAAGTGTGATCATTATGGGATGCCAATTTTCTCCCTAGCAACCAAACTTAGTACCCTAGCAACGGAATAAACAAAGCCTTATATCTCCGCTTCAGAACATCATAGAGACACGGGGGTTGGACCGTTTTACTTGTGGCTTGAAGTGTGATCATTATGGGATGCCAATTTTCTCCCTAGCAACCAAACTTAGTACCCTAGCAACGGAATAAACAAAGCCTTATATCTCCGCATCAGAACATTGTAGAGACACGGGGGTTGGACCGTTTTACTTGTGGCTTGAAGGGTGATCATTATGGGATGCCAATTTTCTCCCTAGCAACCAAACTTAGTACCCTAGCAACGCAATAAATGTTAGCTTCATGCTAGCTTTCTGCTAATCATGCTAGCTTCATGCTAACATCATGCTAGCTTCATGCTAATCATGCTAACTTCATGCTAGCTTCATGCTAATCATGCTAGCATCATGCTAGCTTCATGCTAATCATGCTAGCATCATGCTAGCTTCATGCTAATCATGCTAGCATCATGCTAGCTTCATGCTAATCATGCTAGCATCATGCTAGCTTCATGCTAATCATGCTAGCATCATGCTAGCTTCATGCTAATCATGCTAGCATCATGCTAGCTTCATGCTAATCATGCTAGCATCATGCTAGCTTCATGCTAATCATGCTAGCATCATGCTAGCTTCATGCTAATCATGCTAGCATCATGCTAGCTTCATGCTAATCATGCTAGCTTCATGCTAATCATGCTAGCATCATGCTAGCTTCATGCTAATCATGCTAGCATCATGCTAGCTTCATGCTAATCATGCTAGCATCATGCTAGCTTCATGCTAATCATGCTAGCATCATGCTAGCTTCATGCTAATCATGCTAGCATCATGCTAGCTTCATGATAATCATGCTAGCATCATGCTAGCTTCATGCTAGCATCATGCTAGCTAATCATGCTAGCATCATGCTAGCTTCATGCTAATCATGCTAGCATCATGCTAGCTTCATGCTAATCATGCTAGCATCATGCTAGCTTCATGCTAATCATGCTAGCATCATGCTAGCTTCATGCTAATCATGCTAGCATCATGCTAGCTTCATGCTAATCATGCTAGCATCATGCTAGCTTCATGCTAATCATGCTAGCATCAAGCTAGCTTCATGCTAATCATGCTAGCATCAAGCTAGCTTCATGCTAATCATGCTAGCATCATGCTAGCTTCATGCTAATCATGCTAGCATCATGCTAGCTTCATGCTAATCATGCTAGCATCATGCTAGCTTCATGCTAATCATGCTAGCTTCATGCTAATCATGCTAGCATCAAGCTAGCTTCATGCTAATCATGCTAGCATCAAGCTAGCTTCATGCTAATCATGCTACCTTCATACTTAAACATACTAACAGCCAGATAGCCTACTAAACTAAACTTATGTCAAACCATTTTAAACGTTCAGGCTACGCTTTCTCAAGCCAACATAAAGTTTGTCTTCAAACTTTACTATCTAGTTATTATTCTTTTTCTTCTGAGACTAAAATTTCTAACTCTAACTCGTCCTAGAGCTTTCAAGCTACAGCCATCAAACTTTGGACAGACTTTCGGTCTGATCTGACGAGGTGTGCTATATCTTTTCTAACTGATGGGACCTTCCGAATTCCTAAACGGGGCGCTGAAACACCCCAAAATTTCCATTGACTTAACATTGAGACAAACTTTGACGGGTCATAGCTGCGAGTGAGAAACTTGTAGAAACTTGTGGCTTACCACATTTAAGGAGGCTGACAGGCTGTGTAAGAACATACCTCACAATGGGGTGTAAGCTGTACCCCTGGGGTGTAAGAGGCCCCCAAATTTCCCATTGACTTATAATGGGGCAGGAAACATGCCCATAAAAGGGAATAAAAGCGTCCCAGATGGAATATCTTCACTTTAGAGTGTCTTAGAGACATGGGGGTGGGCTCATTTTACTCAAGCATCCAATCAGTCTCTTAGGATCACCCCAGAGCTATTAAGCCACGGCCCTAGCAACAATTTTGGGTACCCTAGCAACATCTCCCATAGACTACCATTATAAAAAGCCCAGATGGATATCTTTGCACCAGAGTGTCATAGAGACATAGGGGTGGGCTCATTTTACTCAGGCATCCAATCAGTCTCTTAGGATTCTTATTGAGGTATTAAGCCACGCCCCTAGCAACAAAATATGAAGACCCTAGCAACATAATAAACAAAGCCTTATATCTCTGGATCTGAACATCGTAGAGACACGGGGGTTGGACCGTTTTACTTGTGGCTTGAAGTGTAATCATTATGGGATGCCAATTTTCTCCCTAGCAACCAAACTTAGTACCCTAGCAACGGAATAAACAAAGCCTCATATCTCTGCATCAGAACATTGTAGAGACACGGGGGTTGGACCGTTTTACTTGTGGCTTGAAGTGTGATCATTATGGGATGCCAATTTTCTCCCTAGCAACCAAACTTAGTACCCTAGCAACGGAATAAACAAAGCCTCATATCTCTGCATCAGAACATTGTAGAGACACGGGGGTTGGACCGTTTTACTTGTGGCTTGAAGGGTGATCATTATGGGATGCCAATTTTCTCCCTAGCAACCAAACTTAGTACCCTAGCAACGCAATAAATGTTAGCTTCATGCTAGCTTCCTGCTAATCATGCTAGCTTCATGCTAGCTTCATGCTAATCATGCTAACATCATGCTAGCTTCATGCTAATCATGCTAACTTCATGCTAGCTTCATGCTATTCATGCTAACATCATGCTAGCTTCATGCTAATCATGGTAGCATCATGCTAGCTTCAAGCTAATCATGCTAATCATGCTAGCATCATGCTAGCTTCATGCTAGCATCATGCTAGCTTCATGCTAATCATGCTAGCATCATGCTAGCTTCATGCTAATCATGCTAGCATCATGCTAGCTTCATGCTAATCATGCTAGCATCATGCTAGCTTCATGGTAATCATGCTAGCATCATGCTAGCTTCATGGTAATCATGCTAGCATCATGCTAGCTTCATGCTAATCATGCTAGCATCATGCTAGCTTCATGCTAATCATGCTAGCATCATGCTAGCTTCATGCTAATCATGCTAGCATCAAGCTAGCTTCATGCTCATCATGCTAACATCATGCTAGCTTCATGCTAATCATGCTAGCATCATGTTAGCTTCATGCAAATCATGCTAACATCATGCTAACTTCATGCTAATCATGCTAGCATCATGCTAGCTTCATGTTAATCATGCTAACTTCATGCTAATCATGCTAGCTTCATGCTAGCTTCATGCTAATCATGCTAGCTTCATGCTAATCATGCTAACTTCATGCTAATCATGCTAGCTTCATGCTAATCATGCTAACTTCATGCTAATCATGCTAGCATCATGCTAGCTTCATGCTAATCATGCTAGCTTCATGCTAATCATGCTAACATCATGCTAGCTTCATGGTTAATCATGCTACCTTCATACTTAAACATACTAACAGCCAGATAGCCTACTAAACTAAACTTATGTCAAACCGTTTTAAACGTTCAGGCTACGCTTTCTCAAGCCAACATAAAGTTTGTCTTCAAACTTTACTATCTAGTTTTTATTCTTATTTCTGGACAAAATTTCGGCGCGTAACTCGTCCCGCACGGTTTGTCGTAGACCCATGAAAGAGAGCTCAAATCAACCGGCTTATTGAGGAGATGGTGGCTATATCTTTTATAAGCGATCGGGTGCAGGGTTTCCGAAAGGGGGGCGAAAAACCACCCGAAAAATCCCATTGACTTAACATTGGGCCCAACTTTGACAACTCATAGCTCCGCTCGAGGATTTTGTAGAAACATGTGGGTTACAACATTTGAAGAGGGTGGTAGGCTCTGTAAGAACATACATGACATTGGGGTGTAAGTTGTACCCCTGGGGTGTAAGAGGCCCCCGAAATTTCCCATTGACTTATAATGGGGCAGGGAACACGCCCATATAAGGGAATAAAACCGTTCCAGATGGGATATCTTTGCTTTACAGTGTCGTAGAGATAAGTGGGTGGGCTCATTTTACTCGGGCATCCAATCAGTCTCTCAGGATCATCCCAGAGCTATTAAGCCACGCCCCTAGCAACAATTTTGGGCACCCTAGCAACATCTCCCATAGACTGCCATTATAAAATGCCCAGATGGATATCTTTGCACCACAGTGTCATAGAGAAATGGGAGTGGGCTCATTTTACTCAGGCATCCAATCAGTCTCTCAGGATCCTTACATAGGTATTAAGCCACGCCCCTAGCAACCACTTTTGAGCACCCTAGCAACATAAAATTCAAACAGTTATATCTCCGCATCAGAACATCGTAGAGACACAGGGGTTGGACCGTTTGACTCGTGACTCCGAGTTTAATCATTATGGGATGCCAATTTTTTCCCTAGCAACCAAATACAGTACCCTAGCAACAGAGTAAACAAAGCCTTATATCTCCGCACCAGAACATCGTAGAGACACGGGGGCTGGACCGTTTGACTAGTGACTCAGAGTGTAATCATTATGGGATGCCAATTTTTTCCCTAGCAACCAAATACAGTACCCTAGCAACAGAGTAAACAAAGCCTTATATCTCCGCATCAGAACATCGTAGAGACACGGGGGTTGGACCGTTTGACTCGTGACTCCGAGTGTAATCATTATGGGATGCCAATTTTTTCCCTAGCAACCAAATACAGTACCCTAGCAACAGAGTAAACAAAGCCTTATATTTCCGCATCAGAACATCGTAGAGACACGGGGGTTGGACCATTTTACTTTTGGGTTGGAGTATAATCATATATTGTCCCGGGAATTTTGCCACGGCAAGCACCACTTCACATTTTCTTCAGGAAATGTACCTATCTAGTTAGTGGTGCTTGCATTTATGCAAAGCATCACTATTATTATTGCTCATACTTATTATATCTTATTATTCTTATGTCTGCACACTTTTTCGGCGCGTAACTCGTCCCGCACGGTTTGCCACAGTCCCATGAAAGAGGGCTCAAATCGACCGGATTATTAAGGAGAGGTGTGCTATGACTTTTATAAGCGATCGGGTGAAGGATTTTCGAAAGGGGGTCGAAAAACCACCCGAAAAATCCCATTGACTTAACATTGGGCCGAACTTTGACGGGTCATAGCTCCGCTTGAGGATTTTGTAGAAACATGTAGGTTACAACATTTGAAGAGGGCGATAGACTCTGTAAGAACATACATCACATAGGGGTGTAAGCTGTACCCCTGGGGTGTAAGAGGCACCCGAAAATGCCCATTGACTTATAATGGGGCAGGAAACATGCCCATATAAGGGAATAAAAAAGTTCCAGATGGGATATCTTCGCTTTACAATGTCGTAGAGACACGGGGGTTGGACCGTTTTACTCATGACTCAGAGTGTAATCATTATGGGATGCCAATTTTTTCCCTAGCAACCAAATACAGTACCCTAGCAACAGAGTAAACAAAGCCTTATATCTCCGCACCAGAACATCGTAGAGACACGGGGGTTGGACCTTTTGACTTGTGACTCGGAGTGTAATCATTATGGGATGCCAATTTTTTCCCTAGCAACCAAATACAGTACCCTAGCAACAGAGTAAACAAAGCCTTATATCTCCGCACCAGAACATCGTAGAGACACGGGGGTTGGACCTTTTGACTTGTGACTCGGAGTGTAATCATTATGGGATGCCAATTTTTTCCCTAGCAACCAAATACAGTACCCTAGCAACAGAGTAAACAAAGCCTTATATCTCCGCACCAGAACATCGTAGAGACACGGGGGTTGGACCGTTTTACTCATGACTCAGAGTGTAATCATTATGGGATGCCATTTTTTTCCCTAGCAACCAAATACAGTACCTTAGCAACAGAGTAAACAAAGCCTTATATCTCCGCACCAGAACATCGTAGAGACACGGGGGTTGGACCGTTTGACTAGTGACTCAGAGTGTAATCATTATGGGATGCCAATTTTTTCCCTAGCAACCAAATACAGTACCCTAGCAACAGAGTAAACAAAGCCTTATATCTCCGCATCAGAACATCGTAGAGACACGGGGGTTGGACCGTTTGACTCGTGACTCGGAGTGTAATCATTATGGGATGCCAATTTTTTCCCTAGCAACCAAATACAGTACCCTAGCAACAGAGTAAACAAAACCTTATATCTCCGCATCAGAACATCGTAGAGACACGGAGGTTGGACCGTTTGACTCGTGACTCAGAGTGTAATCATTATGGGATGCCAATTTTTTCCCTAGCAACCAAATACAGTACCCTAGCAACAGAGTAAACAAAGCCTTATATCTCCGCATCAGAACATCGTAGAGACACGGGGGTTGGACCGTTTGACTCGTGACTCAGAGTGTAATCATTATGGGATGCCATTTTTTTCCCTAGCAACCAAATACAGTACCCTAGCAACAGAGTAAACAAAACCTTATATCTCCGCATCAGAACATCGTAGAGACACGGGGGTTGGACCGTTTGACTCGTGACTCAGAGTGTAATCATTATGGGATGCCAATTTTTTCCCTAGCAACCAAATACAGTACCCTAGCAACAGAGTAAACAAAGCCTTATATCTCCGCATCAGAACATCGTAGAGACACGGGGGTTGGACCGTTTGACTCGTGACTCAGAGTGTAATCATTATGGGATGCCATTTTTTTCCCTAGCAACCAAATACAGTACCCTAGCAACAGAGTAAACAAAGCCTTATATCTCCGCATCAGAACATCGTAGAGACACGGGGGTTGGACCGTTTGACTCGTGAATCAGAGTGTAATCACTAGTGGATGCCAATTTTTTCCCTAGCAACCAAATACAGTACCCTAGCAACAGTGTAAACAAAGCCTTATATCTCCGCATCAGAACATCGTAGAGACACGGGGGTTGGACCGTTTTACCCGTGAATCGGCATGTAATCACTAGTGGATGCCAATTTTTTCCCTAGCAACCAAATACAGTACCCTAGCAACAGTGTAAACAAAGCCTTATAACTCAGCATCAGAACATCGTAGAGACACGGGGGTTGGACCGTTTTACTCGTGACTCGGCATGTAATCACTAGTGGATGCCAATTTTTTCCCTAGCAACCAAATACAGTACCCTAGCAACAGTGTAAACAAACCCTTATATCTCCGCATCAGAACATCGTAGAGACACGGGGGTTGGACCGTTTGACTTGTGACTTAGAGTGTAATCACCAGTGGATACCAATTTTTTCCCTAGCAACCAAATACAGTACCCTAGCAACAGTGTAAACAAAGCCTTATATCTCCGCATCAGAACATCGTAGAGACACGGGGGTTGGACCGTTTTACCCGTGACTCGGCATGTAATCACTAGTGGATGCCAATTTTTTCCCTAGCAACCAAATGCAGTACCCTAGCAACAGTGTAAACAAAGCCTTATAACTCAGCATCAGAACATCGTAGAGACACGGGGGTTGGACCGTTTTACTCGTGACTCGGCATGTAATCACTAGTGGATGCCAATTTTTTTCCCTAGCAACCAAATACAGTACCCTAGCAACAGTGTAAACAAAGCCTTATATCTCTGCATCAGAACATCGTAGAGACACGGGGGTTGGACCGTTTTACTCGTGACTCGGCATGTAATCACTAGTGGATGCCAATTTTTTCCCTAGCAACCAAATACAGTACCCTAGCAACAGTGTAAACAAACCCTTATATCTCCGCATCAGAACATCGTAGAGACACGGGGGTTGGACCGTTTGACTTGTGACTTAGAGTGTAATCACCAGTGGATGCCAATTTTTTCCCTAGCAACCAAATACGGTACCCTAGCAACAGTGTAAACAAAGCCTTATATCTCCGCATCAGAACATCGTAGAGACACGGGGGTTGGACCGTTTAACTCGTGACTCTGAGTGTAATCACTAGTGGATAGTGGGTTGGAACGTTTTACTTTTGGGTTGGAGTATAATCATATATTGTCCCGAGAATTTTGCCACGGCAAGCACCACTTCACATTTTCTTCAGGAAATGTACCTATCTAGTTATTATTATTATTCTTCTTTTTCTGGACACTTTTTCGGCGCGTAACTCGTCCCGCACGCTTTGTCGTAGACCCATAAATTAGGACTCAAATCGACCGGCTTATTGAGGAGAAGTCTGCTATGACTTTTATAAGCGATCGGGTGCAGGATTTCCGAAAGGGGGGCGAAAAACCACCCAAAAAATCCCATTGACTTAACATTGCGCCCAACTTTGACGAGTCATAGCTCCGCTCGAGGATTTTGTAGAAACATGTGGGTTATAACATTTGAAGAGGGTGGTAGGCTCTGTAAGAACATGGATCACAATGGGGTGTAAGTTGTACCCCTGGGGTGTAAGAGGTGCCCAAAAGTGCCCCAATGAAAAGTCAATGGGGCAAAATCCCATAGACTTACCATTGCAAAAATTTTGACGGGTCATAGGTCCGAGCCAGGATTTCATAGAAACATGTGGGTTACTACATTTGAAGAGGGTGCTAGACTCTGTCAGGACGTCCCCCACAATGTGGTGTAAGGTTACCATAGCAACCATTTTGGGCACCCTAGCAACCTATACCATAGACTGCCATTATAAAATGCCCGGATGGATATCTTTGCACCACAGTGTCATAGAGACATGGGGGTGGGCTCATTTTACTCAGGCATCCAATCAGTCTCTCAGGATCCTTACAGACTTAATAAGCCACGCCCCTAGCAACCACTTTTGAGCACCCTAGCAACATAAAATACAAACAGTTATATCTCGGCATCAGAACATCGTAGAGACACGGGGGTTGGACCGTTTTACTTGTGACTAGGCGTGTAACAATTGGGCACATCATTGGCCACTCCCAAGCCACGCCCCTAGCAACCAAATTTGAGCACCCTAGCAACCGAATAAACAAAGCCTTATATCTCCGCATCAGAACATCGTAGAGACACGGGGTTTGGACCGTTTTACTTGTGACTCGGAGTGTAATCACTGGGGACATCATTGGCCACTCCTAAGCCACGCCCCTAGCAACCAAATACAGTACCCTAGCAACAGAGTAAACAAAGCCTTATATCTCCGCATCAGAACATCGTAGAGACACGGGGGTTGGACCGTTTTACTTGTGACTCGGAGAGTAATCACTGGGCACATAATTGGCCACTCCCAAGCCACGCCCCTAGCAACCAAATACAGTACCCTAGCAACAGAGTAAACAAAGCCTTATATCTCCGCATCAGAACATCGTAGAGACACGGGGTTTGGACCGTTTTACTTGTGACTCGGAGTGTAATCACTGGGCACATCATTGGCCACTCCCAAGCCACGCCCATAGCAACCAAATACAGTACCCTAGCAACAGAGTAAACAAAGCCTTATATCTCCGCATCAGAACATCATAGAGACACGGGGGTTGGACCGTTTTACTTGTGACTCGGAGTGTAATCACTGGGCACATAATTGGCCACTCCCAAGCCACGCCCCTAGCAACCAAATACAGTACCCTAGCAACAGAGTAAACAAAGCCTTATATCTCCGCATCAGAACATCGTAGAGACACGGGGGTTGGACCGTTTTACTTGTGACTCGGAGTGTAATCACTGGGCACATCATTGGCCACTCCCAAGCCACGCCCCTAGCAACCAAATACAGTACCCTAGCAACAGAGTAAACAAAGCCTTATATCTCCACATCAGAACATCGTAGAGACATGGGGGTTGGACCGTTTGACTCATGACTCGGAGGGTAATCACTAGTGGATGCAATTTTTTTCCCTAGCAACCAAATACAGTACCCTAGCAACAGAATAAACAAAGCCTTATATCTCCGCATCAGAACATCGTAGAGACACGGGGGTTGGACCGTTTGACTCGTGACTCGGAGGGTAATCACTAGTGGATGCCATTTTTTTCCCTAGCAACCAAATACAGTTCCCTAGCAACAGAGTAAACAAAGCCTTATATCTCTGCATCAGAACATCGTAGAGACACGGGGTTTGGACCGTTTGAGTCGTGACTCGGAGGGTAATCACTAGTGGATGCCATTTTTTTCCCTAGCAACCAAATACAGTACCCTAGCAACAGAGTAAACAAAGCCTTATATCTCCGCATCAGAACATCGTAGAGACACGGGGGTTGGATCGTTTGACTCGTGACTCGGAGGGTAATCACTAGTGTATGCCAATTTTCTCCCTAGCAACCAAATACAGTACCCTAGCAACCGAATAAACAAAGCCTTATATCTTCGCATCAGAATATCGTAGAGACATGTGGGTTGAATTGTTTTACTTTTGGCTTGGAGTATAATCATATATTGTCCCCCGAAATTTGCCACGGCAAGCACCACTTCACATTTTCTTCAGGAAATGTACCTATCTAGTTATTATTATTATATTTTATTCTTACATCTGCACGTTTTTTCGGCACCTAACTCGTCCCGCACGCTTTGCCCTAGACCCATGAAAGAGGTCTCAAATCGACCGGCTTATTGAGGAGAGGGGTGCTATGACTTTTATAAGTGATCGGGTGCAGGATTTCCGAAAGGGGGGCGAAAAACCACCCGAAAAATCCCATTGACTTAACATTGCGCCCAAATTTGACGAGTCATAGCTCTGCTTGAGGATTTTGTAGAAACATGTGGGTTACAACTTTTGGAGAGGGTGGTAGGCTCTGTAAGAACATACATCACATTGGGGTGTAAGTTGTACCCCTGGGGTGTAAGAGGCACCCAAAAGTGCCCTAATGAAAAGTCAATGGGGGAAAATCCCATAGACTTAACATTGCAAAAACTTTGACGGGTAATAGGTACGAGCGAGGATTTCGTAGAAACATGTGGGTTACTAAATTTGAAGAGGGTGCTAGACTCTGTCAGGACGTACCCCACAATGGGGTGTAAGGTTACCCTAGCAACCATTTTGGGCACCCTAGCAACCTATCCCATAGACTGCCATTATAAAATTCCCTGATGGATATCTTTGAACCACAGTGTCATAGAGACATGGGGGTGGGCTCATTTTACTCAGGCATCCAATCAGTATCTTTGGATCCTTAAAAACTTACTAAGCCACGCCCCTAGCAACCACTTTTGAGCACCCTAGCAACATAACATTCAAACAGTTATATCTCGACATGAGAACATCGTAGAGACACGGGGGTTGGACCGTTTTACTTGTGACTCGGAGTGTAATCACTGGGCACATCATTGGCCACTCCCAGGCCACGCCCCTAGCAACCAAATACAGTACCCTAGCAACAGAGTAAACAAAGCCTTATATCTCCGCATCAGAACATCGTAGAGACACGGGGGTTGGACCGTTTTACTTGTGACTCGGAGTGTAATCACTGGGCACATCATTGGCCACTCCCAAGCCACGCCCCTAGCAACCAAATACAGTACCCTAGCAACAGAGTAAACAAAGCCTTATATCTCCACATCAGAACATCGTAGAGACATGGGGGTTGGACCGTTTGACTCATGACTCGGAGGGTAATCACTAGTGGATGCCATTTTTTTCCCTAGCAACCAAATACAGTACCCTAGCAACAGAGTAAACAAAGCCTTATATCTCCGCATCAGAACATCGTAGAGACATGGGGTTTGGACCGTTTGACTCGTGACTCGGAGGGTAATCACTAGTGAATGCCATTTTTTTCCTTAGCAACCAAATACAGTACCCTAGCAACAGAGTAAACAAAGCCTTATATCTCCGCATCAGAACATCATAGAGACACGGGGGTTGGACCGTTTTACTTGTGACTCGGAGTGTAATCACTGGGCACATAATTGGCCACTCCCAAGCCACGCCCCTAGCAACCAAATACAGTACCCTAGCAACAGAGTAAACAAAGCCTTATATCTCCGCATCAGAACATCGTAGAGACACGGGGGTTGGACCGTTTTACTTGTGACTCGGAGTGTAATCACTGGGCACATCATTGGCCACTCCCAAGCCACGCCCCTAGCAACCAAATACAGTACCCTAGCAACAGAGTAAACAAAGCCTTATATCTCCACATCAGAACATCGTAGAGACATGGGGGTTGGACCGTTTGACTCATGACTCGGAGGGTAATCACTAGTGGATGCAATTTTTTTCCCTAGCAACCAAATACAGTACCCTAGCAACAGAATAAACAAAGCCTTATATCTCCGCATCAGAACATCGTAGAGACACGGGGGTTGGACCGTTTGACTCGTGACTCGGAGGGTAATCACTAGTGGATGCCATTTTTTTCCCTAGCAACCAAATACAGTTCCCTAGCAACAGAGTAAACAAAGCCTTATATCTCTGCATCAGAACATCGTAGAGACACGGGGTTTGGACCGTTTGAGTCGTGACTCGGAGGGTAATCACTAGTGGATGCCATTTTTTTCCCTAGCAACCAAATACAGTACCCTAGCAACAGAGTAAACAAAGCCTTATATCTCCGCATCAGAACATCATAGAGACACGGGGGTTGGATCGTTTGACTCGTGACTCGGAGGGTAATCACTAGTGTATGCCAATTTTCTCCCTAGCAACCAAATACAGTACCCTAGCAACCGAATAAACAAAGCCTTATATCTTCGCATCAGAATATCGTAGAGACATGTGGGTTGAATTGTTTTACTTTTGGCTTGGAGTATAATCATATATTGTCCCCCGAAATTTGCCACGGCAAGCACCACTTCACATTTTCTTCAGGAAATGTACCTATCTAGTTATTATTATTATATTTTATTCTTACATCTGCACGTTTTTTCGGCACCTAACTCGTCCCGCACGCTTTGCCCTAGACCCATGAAAGAGGTCTCAAATCGACCGGCTTATTGAGGAGAGGGGTGCTATGACTTTTATAAGTGATCGGGTGCAGGATTTCCGAAAGGGGGGCGAAAAACCACCCGAAAAATCCCATTGACTTAACATTGCGCCCAAATTTGACGAGTCATAGCTCTGCTTGAGGATTTTGTAGAAACATGTGGGTTACAACTTTTGGAGAGGGTGGTAGGCTCTGTAAGAACATACATCACATTGGGGTGTAAGTTGTACCCCTGGGGTGTAAGAGGCACCCAAAAGTGCCCTAATGAAAAGTCAATGGGGGAAAATCCCATAGACTTAACATTGCAAAAACTTTGACGGGTAATAGGTACGAGCGAGGATTTCGTAGAAACATGTGGGTTACTAAATTTGAAGAGGGTGCTAGACTCTGTCAGGACGTACCCCACAATGGGGTGTAAGGTTACCCTAGCAACCATTTTGGGCACCCTAGCAACCTATCCCATAGACTGCCATTATAAAATTCCCTGATGGATATCTTTGCACCACAGTGTCATAGAGACATGGGGGTGGGCTCATTTTACTCAGGCATCCAATCAGTATCTTTGGATCCTTAAAAACTTACTAAGCCACGCCCCTAGCAACCACTTTTGAGCACCCTAGCAACATAACATTCAAACAGTTATATCTCGACATGAGAACATCGTAGAGACACGGGGGTTGGACCGTTTTACTTGTGACTCGGAGTGTAATCACTGGGCACATCATTGGCCACTCCCAGGCCACGCCCCTAGCAACCAAATACAGTACCCTAGCAACAGAGTAAACAAAGCCTTATATCTCCGCATCAGAACATCGTAGAGACACGGGGGTTGGACCGTTTTACTTGTGACTCGGAGTGTAATCACTGGGCACATCATTGGCCACTCCCAAGCCACGCCCCTAGCAACCAAATACAGTACCCTAGCAACAGAGTAAACAAAGCCTTATATCTCCACATCAGAACATCGTAGAGACATGGGGGTTGGACCGTTTGACTCATGACTCGGAGGGTAATCACTAGTGGATGCCATTTTTTTCCCTAGCAACCAAATACAGTACCCTAGCAACAGAGTAAACAAAGCCTTATATCTCCGCATCAGAACATCGTAGAGACATGGGGTTTGGACCGTTTGACTCGTGACTCGGAGGGTAATCACTAGTGAATGCCATTTTTTTCCTTAGCAACCAAATACAGTACCCTAGCAACAGAGTAAACAAAGCCTTATATCTCCGCATCAGAACATCGTAGAGACACGGGGGTTGGACCGTTTGACTCATGACTCGGAGGGTAATCACTAGTGGATGCAATTTTTTTTCCCTAGCAACCAAATACAGTACCCTAGCAACAGAGTAAACAAAGCCTTATATCTCCGCTTCAGAACATCGTAGAGACACGGGGGTTGGACCGTTTGACTCGTGACTCGGAGGGTAATCACTAGTGGATGCCATTTTTTTCCCTAGCAACCAAATACAGTACCCTAGAAACAGAGTAAACAAAGCCTTATATCTCCGCATCAGAACATCGTAGAGACACGTGGTTTGGACCGTTTGACTCGTGACTCGGAGGGTAATCACTAGTGGATGCCATTTTTTTCCCTAGCAACCAAATACAGTACCCTAGCAACAGAGTAAACAAAGCCTTATATCTCCGCATCAGAACATCGTAGAGACACGGGGGTTGGACCGTTTGACTCATGACTCAGAGGGTAATCACTAGTGGATGCCATTTTTTCCCTAGCAACCAAATACAGTACCCTAGCAACTGAGTAAACAAAGCTGTATATCTCCGCATCAGAACATCGTAGAGACACAGGGTTTGGACCGCTTGACTCGTGACTCGGAGGGTAATCACTAGTGAATGCCATTTTTTTCCTTAGCAACCAAATACAGTACCCTAGCAACAGAGTAAACAAAGCCTTATATCTCCGCATCAGAACATCGTAGAGACACGGGGGTTGGACCGTTTGACTCATGACTCGGAGGGTAATCACTAGTGGATGCAATTTTTTTTCCCTAGCAACCAAATACAGTACCCTAGCAACAGAGTAAACAAAGCCTTATATCTCCGCTTCAGAACATCATAGAGACACGGGGGTTGGACCGCTTGACTCGTGACTCGGAGGGTAATCACTAGTGGATGCCATTTTTTTCCCTAGCAACCAAATACAGTACCCTAGCAACAGAGTAAACAAAGCCTTATATCTCCGCATCAGAACATCGTAGAGACACGTGGTTTGGACCGTTTGACTCGTGACTCGGAGGGTAATCACTAGTGGATGCCATTTTTTTCCCTAGCAACCAAATACAGTACCCTAGCAACAGAGTAAACAAAGCCTTATATCTCCGCATCAGAACATCGTAGAGACACGGGGGTTGGACCGTTTGACTCATGACTCAGAGGGTAATCACTAGTGGATGCCATTTTTTTCCCTAGCAACCAAATACAGTACCCTAGCAACAGAGTAAACAAAGCTGTATATCTCCGCATCAGAACATCGTAGAGACACAGGGTTTGGACCGTTTGACTCGTGACTCGGAGTGTAATCACTAGTGGATGCCAATATTCTCCCTAGCAACCAAATACATTACCCTAGCAACAGAGTAAACAAAGCCTTATATCTCGGCATCAGAACATCGTAAAGACAAGGGGGTTGGACCGTTAGACTCGTGACTCGGAGTGTAATCAGTAGTGGATGCCAATTTTCTCCCTAGCAACCAAATACATTACCCTAGCAACAGAGTAAACAAAGCCTTATATCTCGGCATCAGAACATCGTAAAGACAAGGGGGTTGGACCGTTAGACTCGTGACTCGGAGTGTAATCACTAGTGGATGCCAATTTTCTCCCTAGCAACCAAATACATTACCCTAGCAACAGAGTAAACAAAGCCTTATATCTCGGCATCAGAAAATCGTAGAGACACGGGGGTTGGACCGGTAGACTCGTGACTCGGAGGGTAATCACTAGTGGATGCCATTTTTTCCCTAGCAACCAAATACAGTACCTTAGCAACAGAGTATATTACAGAATGCTTAGGTTTTTATTTAGTAATCCTTTTAACATAAAACTTGAGAGTCTGTTGCATGCAACAGCAATGCGATGAAACACACCGTGACAAACAGTAGTGTGTGTTAAAACCTTGTAAATTGAGTCACAACCATCTACAACTTGGTAATGTTTGAAATAGTTTGGTCACATTTAAAACCGGTACCATTAGATTGAAAGCATCTATATGATGGTGAAGGTTGTTTTGCAAATACTTAGATTTAACATTTCGGCATCGATCCTTAGTGTCAGTTCAGGCAGAACAACTTTTGTCATACACATTTGTTTAAAGATTAAAATAAACAGCTTGTGTCTAAAATACGCCAACAAACCTTTACATACAGGTTTTTATGTTATTAAACATTCAGACTTGTGATGTGATTAGATCTGTGTGTAAGAAACATTACAGCTTACTGTTTTAAAAAATCAGGACCCATATAAAATTATGTTAAAGTTCAAAACTTTTGCGTTGTTTCTCTGCATTCATATAATTTCCAAACAATCAAAAGTAATTGTCACACCAACACATGATCATGGGAGGCACTTAAAAGTAAAATGCTTCATCATTTTGTAAATGTTAAAACGGTGTCATGTTCTGAAGTTTTCTATAAAAATCTAGACCGAAACCGCACAAACATGTTTAAAACGAAGTAAAACAGTTTGCACATTCTAAAAATTTTGGTGCGGTTGATGTGAACGAAATAAAATTGATGACTTTAAGGCGTTGAATCCATAGGTTTTGAATGTAAATGGATGTTTTGTGAAGGCATAGCATGCACACAACCAACACTTAAAACATTGTGGTGCAATCTGTGGATAGACCCTGGTCATGAATATCTTAACATTCGTTACTTTGGAAATATTCTTGATATATCAGAGAATGGTTTGGAACAGCCATCCACAATAATTAAACAATGCGTAATCATCTTAAGAAGATATTTGTGGGGTTTTTATTAATGTTTTCAAACATTATATCACAAATAACAAGCAATACCTTCAGATAATAAAAAATCAGTAAAAACAATAATAATAATATTGAGTATAAGAAACACCAACAAGGTATCAAAAAACATGTATAAACCGGATTATATAAACGTTGAAAATTTTCCCGTTGTATCTGGTATTAAGAACACTCAACGGTATAAGTTTAAAACGTCAGAAAACAGATTTGTCACTTACAAAGTCGGTTTTTTTAACAGAGTGATAATTTCGGTAATTAACTCAAACAGTTTTCTTCGCTCTGTATCCTGGTTTGAAAAACCGTCGACTACAAACTGCTTAAACTGTACATAATCGTACCAGACATAATGCAAAAAGTCTTTGAGCTCTTCTAGAGTCACTTCATTTCCTGTGCTGCCCGTGACCTGTTCATCAGCCGCAATTCGTTTCTATAGGCCTGTTGATTACCAGGCAATGGCTCCGGGTCCTGTTCGGAATCCACGGTTCTTTGGACATCGAGGTTCTGGGTCAAAACAGATGGGGACAATTCTGTATCCTCAGAATCAACCTCTTCTCGATTTAGTTGTACCACAGCGATGGTCTGTTCGGAATCCACGGTTCTTTGAACATCGAGGTTCTGGGTCAAAACATATGGGGACAATTCTGTATCCTCAGAATTGTTGTCTTCTTGATTTATGTGTATCACCCCTAACTCTGGGGTCTGTTCGGAAGCCACAGGTGTTTCTTGAACATTCATGGACACTGATGGTGATTGCGACGGTGTAGGTAGTTCAAAATCGCAAGCGTCCCATGCGTTAATCAGATCCTCATCCCAATCTACAAAGCTCTCTACTATGTCATGTGTGCTCGACCCTGCAATCAGATAAACTCTGTTATTAAAAATAACAAAATAAAAACTTTTTGTTTAAAACATCTCTAATGCTGTATAAACACATTGACCAGATGTTCTAGCGTCAGACTCCAAAGGTGCAACATTATCGATCGCGATGACACTGGCATTCAAAACTGTAAACAGATGAATGTGTTATTAGAAATCCCTTTAAAATAAAACAAACTGTTTAAAGACCATTTCTAGATACATACCGGGGGACGCACTCTGAGCCGTTCGTTGTCTCTTTGCATCAGCATTTCGTAAAGTTGGATGCTGTCCCCTTGGTAGGTGATCCGCAGCCTGATTGGATCTCTGCCTTTTGCATGACCCATGGCCACCCCGTATTGTGTGGGGTATATTATCCACCAGCACTGTAAGCCCATACAGGTTGATTGAACTTAAAACATTTATGGAAACTTAATGCCCTAAAAAAGTTGATTTTGCCTGGTTGAAATAACAATTAATTTTAAGTTTAATGTACTTAATGTTTTAATTTCTTCCAATATTCCTGCACTCTTAACCCAGTTTAGATGACATTACTAGAAATGTGTGAGGAAACCTGTTGCATATAACTTTAGTTTTTATCACTTTGTATTACTTTTGATGTTATAAATGGTATTATAACAAAAATTAATGACTGATTTTAAGTCAATCATTGAATAAACATGATTCTCCACAGAAACACACAAAAATGTGTTTTAACATACATTGTAAGTACAGTGAAGAGAAATACAATAAAATGTTTTGAACAGGGTTCATGTACGGAAACACTGATCACCTGAACGGTGACTTCACAAAATTATAATTTACAACAAAACAACATCAATAATATAAGAGCTTGAACCTATATGACATTTTATTAACAAATATTTGAATAGAGAAAGTTCTTATCAGTTTTTAATTTGTGAAAAAGCAGAAAATAATCAAAATATTCAAGCGCAAATGATTATGGGTATTCCTCACAACATGAACTAATAAGTTTAAGTTCATTTTACTTGAATGTTTTAGTTTAATAGATTTTGTAAGGTTAACAGTTAAATCAACAAATCAATTTAAGCTTTGGCTTCAAAACAGAAAATATTAATGATTTTTCCTTGATTGTTTGAGTAAAGACAATTTCTGGGTTAACAGTGAGGATAGACAAATCCGCTGCAATTCCAGAGACCAATTGTTTAGCTTATAAATAATAAACTTTATTGTAACTCGTCAGTAAAAACACCTTTACGTACAGAGCGGTTTGCGTATCCCAGATCTACCATCGTTGTGTCGAGTAGTCGGAGCACAGATCCCTGTGAAAGATAGACCTTTGGATCGTAAGCACCGTGGCATCATTTATACGCACGTGCACACACACACACACACACACACACACACACACACACACACACACACACACGCACAAACGCCTTACCGTTCTCGTTAGTTCTGAGAAACCCTGATGTATTGGGTATGCTATCCAGGAGGTTAGACAAATTCGCTACAATGACGACAGAATTTTTTTTTTAATTATTATTGAAAACAGACCAAAATGTTGGTACAAAAAAAAAAGTAAAACACAAATACGCACCGAGTGTGTGGAGACCTGCAACTCCCCACACCACATCACGATCAGATGATCTAATGTTGTTATGCACTGTGAAAATAGTTGGTAACCAACACGTGCACACACACACACACACACACACACACACACACACACACACACGCACACTCTCAGATAATCAACTTACAGTTTTCATCATTAACCGATGGGGTCCCCAATCCTGAAGGAATTAGAGTGTTATAGATTTAATTATTTATTTATTTATGTAAGTAGATCATTTAAAATTATATGTAGAAAACGTTAAAACATACCTGACGACATATTTACATCATAAATTTCAGCTGCAACATTAGCGTAGTCGGGGTCGTTCAGGGCTCCTATAACAATAACCCCTGATATGTTATCCGATCCGTTTTTTTTGTAACACACAACATATTTGAAAAAACAATACAAACTTTTAAACACACTCACCAGTAAGGTATGATTCCATTTCTTTTCTAGACTTTTTAACGTAGCCTTTCTCGCTGCAAGTTCCAATTACAAGTTTTCAGGGGTGTTAAAATACATTCTGAGTGGGGCCTTACTTTATACGAAGCTGTTAAAGACGAGAGATCTGTTTTGTGTCAACTGATAACAGTTTGTATGCATAATTGATTCTTGATTGTCTGTAAAGGAACTTATGATGTTACAAACAAACCTTAAAAGACCGCATAAAATACGCATGGTTGATTATATTGTTTTAGAGACGCATATAAAAAAACATGTGGGTACTTAACCTCAATGCATGTCTCTGCTGTGTTCTAACTAGTTTCAATGTAATGAAACCAAACTTCCATTGTATCAGTGAGACGACTATCATGAATTATTTGTACCATTAGGGTCCAGACAGATAAACACATTGTTTTCACCACAACATATATAATCATATATATAAACATAAATACACATACACGCGTTCGATTTTAGTATTCATATTGTATACAAACCACAAGATAGGGTGGAATGTTTTAAGCTTTAAAAAAGTTTGTTTTTAAAAACCCCGCAGATATAAGTACGCATCAGATCACACTGGTGCACACATTCACATGTTTAATCAGAGCCTTGGTTGAAGAAGTCCCTAAATCTAAAATATACCTTTTACTTTGTCAGTGTGCCCCTATTACATTTTTACCACTACAGTTTTAAAAAGACACTAGTTTACAACCCGCCACCTGCTGTGAACAGCCATCATCATCATCATCATCATCATCATCATCATCATCACACACACTGTCATAAGATCAGCATCAGAAGCTTTGTGTCTGACCAGAAAAATATAGCTTATAGTTAAATAGATAATAGCAGATTTAAGTTTAACCAGTTACAACTAAAATATTTTATTCTTGTGTGACTTTAAAAAAGGCTCTTGACAAAACAATCGTATATATCATACTATATTTGTCATACACGCAGTCAATTCACCTAAAATCTAAAATAATACCTTATTTTTGTCAGAGCAGACAATATAAGACTCGTTGTATAATAAATACATTTTCACACATGGTTTTAAGAATCATTTAATTAAAAATAAACCCCTAAGATGGGCTGAACACGTCTTAAAAACATTTAAAAGTTTATTAACGTCAGATATAAGTTCTCTGTCACCATCGGTGCATGTCTTAATCAGAGACTTGGTTAAACCTGCACTGAACCTGCATTAACGACGACAGTGGGGCTTCCGGCCTTAGTCAAACGGGTTAACACGTGTGGTCGGGTTGCAATGTTTTTGGCGTTTTCTCCTGGTCCTGTAAATGGTATACAATATAGACCCGTTTGCCACTGAACCTGCATTAACGACGACAGTGGGGCTTTAGGCCTTAGTCAAACGGGTCGTCAGGTTTCATTTTCTCTTAAAGATCGGAAGGTGACCCTTATTTACCATATATACCCTCGCATTGGGCCCCCAATTTGCTAAATCCTCAACTGTGGATAACATAATTATGCCGCAATATTTAGTCTGTCTGGAACTAAGCTGAGTTAAACCACATCACTGTGTGACACTTCAATACATATGAACGGCCGCTACGCTAATACGATTTTGTTTTTCTCTTCCTGTCTCGTCCTCGACCCGAGGACGAGACAAACAGACCCAGTCCCGGTAGATGTGAAAGTCGGCACACCTCTGATCTACTGGCTGTCCTTCAACGTTATGCCCAGCTGATACCTGACAAACGATCACCGGCAGAACCGCTTAATCTCCGCTAAATCTCCATTTCCGTTCTCCCAAGGGTTTTTCCCTCCTAGGACTTATTTTTCCTCGGATAAAAGCCCGGGGTTTTTTTTCTCCTAGGGGGTTTTTCACCCCGGGGAGGCAGCCTTTTTGGGCTTTACCTGGCTTCCTCTTCTATACGTTGCTTTAGTAATACGTGCAATTATAATATTGAGTCATAGCCGCAGCAAATTTAACTGCTCATGCTATCATGTATTTTGTTGTGCTATCTGTCCTTTTCTGTGCTTTTCACTGCTTCTATTTATGTAAAGCTGCTTTGAAACAATTGACTTTTGTGAAAAGCGCTATATAAATAAAATTGACTTGAATTGAATTGAATTAAAGAATCCCCTAAGTCTAAAATAAACCCCTATTTTGCCATAGTGGACAGAATTACATTTATTAAGATTATTTTAAAACGGCATATATGAACACTCACACGGCTCTTTGTCAGGCACCGCCGGATCTTTAATATGCGTGAAACTATAGAGCAGGTCATGAAAAGATTCACGGAACTCCTGAACCGTTTAAAAATTTTATTTAGTTTAGACTGTCGTCTAAAGATTGTAGTAATGGCTTAGGTCATTGCTTAAACTATACCCGTATACGGAATATTTGATTAAATAACTTGTGATGTTACAAACAAAAGTTTTAATCATAGCCTTGTTCATGATTTGTCTAAATCTAAAATAAACATTTTACTTTTTTGTCACCGTAATGGTGAATTATTTTACCAACATTGAGTTTTAGAAATCTTTACTCGTTTACAACACACACCCCTGTGAGACAGGCAGTGTTGAGACACACACGGGTCGAGCAAAGGAGGGGGGATAGGTGAGAGAGACGCCGGCGGCAAATGTCAAAACACGAGCTGTTACACACGATCTGTCAGAACACGACGTGTCATTAAACATGACAGCATACGCTTGACATAAAACACACACAGGAAAAAACAACCCACTAAATGACATGTCGTAAACGATCACACACGCGCTGTCTAAAGTAGACAGCTTGTACACCGTTTGATTGATTGTCCCGCCCCCTGTCAAACACGAGCTGTCAGAACACGACCTGTCAGGGGGTGGGGGAGGGGGTCATAAAAGTTTGACGAATGTTGGCCCGCTACAACTACTCCTCACCTTTCGGCAAAATTCGCGGTTTTGAAGCCAAAAAAGGTGACCCACGTGAATCATGTAGATTCGATGAGAAAACATTTTGGGGGAGGAGGGGGGGTATGCGCGCGTTGTTTGAAGACGCGCCCTTCGCCGTAATCCAAACATGTATCCCAGACATTAGATTTGTTTAAAGGACAAGTTCGGTATTTTAGACTTAAAGCCCTGTTTTCAGATTGTTTATGGTGAAATAGAATGGTTTTGACTGAAATTTCGACATTTTCGGCTGCCCTGAGAATTTTCGCGTGTTTGTGTTCCAGCTCAGACCTCTACAATGGGTTTAATGGTGCACTGGAACAATCCTTCCTAAAATGCATTAAACTTTCGTTTACAAAGACGTGAAACTCACCGAGTGGTCAGGGGTGTTCACTAGTATGCTCACACAAAAATCGCTCCAAAAGACGCATTCCAACAGGTTTTATCGTAGTTTTTACCAACTCCATTGACTTGTATTAGTTGTGCTGTGAGGTACGGTATTACTCCGCGCCGGGAACTTTGTTTCTATTCTTGCAATTGGCAAAGGCGGATTAGCGCCACCACCTGGGCTGGAGTGTCTATTATTCAAGCTCTAAGCGGAAGAATGTACGGGTGTGAGGCGTTTGGAAAAATAGGTCCACAAGTTAACAACGAATGCTAAAACATCGCCCTTCTCACCTTTTACACCCCTGACCCGTTTTCATGCCTGAATGTGCATTTTATCATCAAATGTCAAAGTGTGGAAATTTCATTAAAATAAATATTTACTCTCACGCGTACAAGTTAATTGAAGTCTGATAGGTAAAAGGAAATTACTATTTATGTTTTTAAATTTAAAGGCGTTCTAAGTGAATCTGCGAGACGTTAGTTTTTGTTGACGTTTGAATTGTTTTCAAACAGACAGAGCGTAGCTAACTCCTCCCCCTCCCTTTCGTGCTTTCATGAACGCGCCCAACCCCCACCCCTAAATCCTTTTTGTCGTTTATTGGCTGGAACCCTTTGTTTTGTTTTATGGTGCTAGGGTTGGCCACTATGTTGATATTGCCGTTTGTGAAGCCTGGGCTGTCTACAGAGATCGCGTTTTTTTACAGTTTGATCAGCGGACAGGCAGCAAGCGGATAGTGAGGAGATGTTTGCTGTATGTAACAAAAAATGTTTTATGGTCTAAAACGCGTCAATTCGCTTAGAGCGCCTTTAAATGATTAATTTTTTATATGTCTGCTTTTTATATAGCGGTGGAGAATGCTTGTGCTGCTGGAGAACAGTCCACATATATCAGATGCGTGCACAAAAGGAGCAGAAAACACATATCTATTTTATTTTAATGATACCTCTAATTTATGCTGTGATTTTGGCAAAGTGTTACAGTATATAATTGCTGTAAAAATATATAAATGCTGTGGTGACTCCCGTGTGTAATGTTGCGTCCTTTCAATGCTTGAGGATTACGGCAATGGCTTGCGTTTATTGGCTGGGCGCATTTAGCTTACGAACTAACAATTGGATGCCAGTCTCATTAATATGAGGATCAGCATTCAGGAGGTGATTTGCATTAACTATTTTTTAGGGGTGTAACGATATTACGAACCGAACGATCGCGATACACCACCCACGATACGAATCGCGAACCTGCCGTGTCGCGGTACTCTCACGCCTCCTGCTGCCCACTGTTGAGGTTATGTCACTTATCTCTTACTAACTAAACTATTTATTAAAAAAAATATTTGCATATATTTGATTAAATTGTATTAGTAACGACTAATAAGAGCTTTTTAAATGCTGTTCTAAATAGTATATTCCAAAGTTACTGTTTTCCAAGTGCATGTCATGTCATGTCATGTCACGTGACTTGGGAGTGAGCGCAGGTCACAGGATGGCTGCTCCGCCTGAGATTGCAGATCCCCTGGACACATTTAAGTCTCTGTGTGGGAACATTTTGGGTTTCCAGTGGAGTACAGGAATGGAATTCGTGTCGTAGACAAATCACACACAATCTGTCGTAACTGTGTGCGTGTGCTTGCGTTCGCGTGTGTGTGTGCTTGCGTGTCAGATCGGGTTAACCGAAGTGAAATAGAAGAGCGCGAGATCATTCTCCAGAACAAAAGTAAAAATGTAACAAGACGTCGTCTGTCTGAGGTAAAAACACGGGGTTTACACGTTTGTTGCTATTTTAATCGCAACAGAGATTTGATTTGTTTATTTTTGCCTGTTCAGCACAAGTTCGTGTGTTTAATCGCCTCCGCTGTCACTGTGAGAAAAAAAAAACATTAATTCATCTGTTTCATGATGTTAAACATGTAAAGTGATGCATGGTGTCTGTTTATCTGTTCTCTTCTTCACAAATAATTAAACACATTTTATCTTGAATGCCTTTTTTGTAAGTCCATGATTAAAAATGAACATGTAAACAAAAACAATTTTTATAATTAAAGCATGAAATGACGAATAATAAGTGATGGCAGAATTTTTAAAAGTGAAAGTCTAACGCAACCTCTGGTGTGTGTGTGTGCGCCTGCGTGCGTGTGTGTGATGATTACCTTGATTAGTTAATTACTGATAATAAACCCACATTATTCTCAGATTTACAGATTCATAGTACATTTATTTCATGCATTAGTTGACTTCAACAGTAACATTTTCAGCATTTTAGCTAAGGGATGATATTCATCACCTGATAAACAGCTAATTACAGTCCTGCATTACTAAAGTTAAAGTTTAATTGATTTTAAGTTTGTTTGCCAAAGTTAATAAAGAAAATGTCAAGTTATTTTTGTTGTTGTTATTAAGTTAAGTTAATCTATTGCTCCTTAGCATTGCTGGTAAAATGACAGGAACCCTACATCCACAACAAACCGAACCGAATCGGACCGAACCGTGGCGCCAAAACTGTAAACCGATCCGAACCGTGCAATTGGTGTATCGTTACACCCCTACTATTTTTGGTTAAAAATGGGCTTGTATAGGGTGGGATGTGAGGCAAATTCACATATACGCACTTTTTTGGGTGATCTGTGATTTATAAAAGGAATATTGATTGCTGGTGTGCGTACGCATGGTTTTATAAATCTGAATATTTTTTTGCGTACGCTATTTTTGGCTTTTATGCGTACGTAGACTTTTAGTAAATGAGGCCCCTGGACACCACTTCTTAAAAGTTTGTCTTTGTTGCTTTAGGATCACGTAAATAGAAACATCCACAATTTTAATTAATCATATGATCACAGTGTTTCCCACAGGATTTTGTGAGTCTGTGGCGGTGATGACGTCACACTCCGATTAGCATATATGTGATGCCATTGCGTCGTGTTTTACTCTTTGATCTGTCACATTATATTGCATTTTAACACAACTTACTACTAACCAAAATGAATACCTCCATGAACTCTATCCTAAACTTTGTTCATATTATTTAATAAGAAACAACTCCATGTAACTTCAAATACTCCATCCCGAACTATATTTAAAACTGCCATGCTCTGTTGTTCTTTCCTTTTGTAGGTTCTTTTTTATTCTATTACATGCAAAGCTGTTTTGGTATGATGCACAATTGTTAAAAGCATTATATAAATACAACTGAATTGAAATTAAACTAAAATATAAACTTTTTTTTCTACACACTTTACCATACATTTTGAATGTTTAATTAAGGTTTAGGTTCTTTAAAACACCATGTTATAATACAGCTCTTATTAGTTTTTATAGCCAAATTTTTATAGGCTTTTTTGTGCTTTGCCATTTTTCAGTTCGGTTCGGAGTATCATTACACCCCTAATGATTATAATGGATAATAAATAGTTACTAGTAATTATTATTCAAAGGTTATATTAATATTACGAATTACATTTTTTTTTTCAAATGTTGCGCTGAAAAAAATTGGTGCGTGCTCAAGTGCACTTCGACGTACAAGTAAATCTTCAGACAGACTGATCGTTGTCGAGTATATTTGTTGTGTGATAGGCTATATGACTTGTCCATATGTAGTAAAATGTCCAGACCTTATCATTATTAACAGAAATTTTGTTACAATTTAATCTGATATCATTTTATTGCCCATCCTTATTCTGGAAGAGAAAACTGCAAGTAACTTTATTGGATCGTTAAACTGACAGGCTCTGAAAAAGTATCTATTATTTTTTTAAATGGTATTAATTTGTCTGTATAGTTCCAAACATCACAGCACACTTTTTTTTTGCAGGTCAGAGAGCTTACAGTACCTGGTGGTCATAGGCAGGACCTTAAGGATGCCCTGCCTTTTTCAGCATTCCTTACTGACTCCTTCGGACGAAGACATAATTACCTTCGTATTTCCCTGACTGAGAAGTGTAATTTTCGCTGTAAGTCTCTCATCATAATAACATATTCTTTATAGAAACAAGTTAATTCCCCGGTTCCTGTAAATTGACACTGTGTGTGTACCATATGTGGCTATCAATGAAACTGTAAATTGAAAAAAAAATATTGTGTAATTCATGTTGTTGTTAAATAAAGCAATAAGCTATAAGACGCCATACACTTTTAAAGTATTTTATCACTACTAAGGATGTGTTCACAGGTTACAAATGTTCAGTAAATACATTTTAAAATAAAAATAGCTGCAAGTAGCGATGGCGGGCCCTTGCACATTTTTTATTGCTATACAGTGCCTCCGAGAAAACGATGCACGGTGGGCAAGTGCATCAAGTGTGTAAATATCAGTGGGCTATGTATTGTTGTTACTGACCCATTTGGGGACTGTAGGTCAAAGAAACCCCACATTTTAGACAAACAGGGGCGCTAGTGGATTATTTAGAGGATTATTTAAAAGAACATTGCATGGAACTGTCAAAAAAATCCACCTTTGTGACTGACTAACTCAGGGGCGGATCTACCGGGGTGGCAAGGGGTGGCAGTTGCCACCCTAAAAAAAGCATTGCCACCCAATATGCCACCCCAGTGCTGGTATCCCAATATATATAATATATACCCGATTAGGCTCTTTTAGCCAGAAAGGCAATGTTTGGGAGTGGGAGACACATATCTGATGATGATTGGTTGGTGTGTCTTAGAGGGGGTGGGACAACCAAATAGCTGATGATGATTGGCTTAATTTCCATTGTTAGCCAACCAGAGGCAGCAGAGTTCATAACCAGTCATAGACAAGCACGCACAGTCAATCTGAGCAGAAAGTCTCAACAGTGTAAAAAAAAAGTCTGTGCAGTCTTGCCAACTTGGTGACTTTGTCGCTAGATTAAGAAACTTTTAAACCCTTTAGCGACTAGGACAAATCTAGCGATCTTTTCTGGCGTGGTTGGAGACTTTTGAAAACTGCCGTGAAAGCATGCATCGCCCCATCCAAGGCACTCACATGCAGCCCATACACATGCAGTGCAACTTATGCCCATGAAAAAAGAGTCTCTTCACATCTGTAGCAAGTAATTCTGATCTAATGAAGCACCTCACATCGTCACAAGCTGCCAAAAAATGTTTGGTTTCTCTTTAGTGTCTTTAAAGGACAAGTTCGGTATTTTAGACTTAAAGCCCTGTTTTCAGATTGTTTATGGTCAAATAGAATGGTTTTGACTGAAATTTCGACATTTTCGGCTGCCCTGAGAATTTTCGCGTGTTTGTGTTTCAGCTCAGACCTCTACAATGGGTTTAATGGTGCACTGGAACAATCCTTCCTAAAATGCATTAAACTTTCGTTTACAAAGACGTGAAACTCACCGAGTGGTCAGGGGTGTTCACTGATATGCTCACACAAAAATCGCTGCAAAAGATGCTTTCCAACAGCTGTTTTAGCATTCGTTGTTAACTTGTGGACCTATTTCCCCAAACGCCTCACACCCGTACATTCTTCCGCTTAGAGCTTGAATAATAAACACTCCAGCCCAGGTGGTGGCGCTAATCCGCCTTTGCCAATTGCAAGAATAGAAACAAAGTTCCCGGCGCGGAGTAATACCGTACCTCACAGGACGTCTAATACAGTCCATGGAGTTGGTAAAAACTACGATAAAACCTGTTCGAATGCGTCTTTTGGGGCGATTTTTGTGTGAGCATACCAGTGAACACCCCTGACCACTCGGTGAGTTTCACGTCTTTGTAAACGAAAGTTTAATGCATTTTAGGAAGGATTGTTCCAGTGCACCATTAAACCCATTGTAGAGGTCTGAGCTGAAACACAAACACGCGAAAATTCTCAGGGCAGCCGAAAATGTCGAAATTTCAGTCAAAACCATTCTATTTGACCATAAACAATCTGAAAACAGGGCTTTAAGTCTAAAATACCGAACTTGTCCTTTAAGTGATTAAGTTGAGCATCACATCAGCAAACCAGAGTACTGAATACGGTCATATTTTACAGATAAATGTTGCATCAGGATAAAAAGACAAAAATTAAACTATTGTTTGTTTAATATTACCTGAGGTAGTTGCTTGTTAGTTATAACAACTGAACTGCAGTAGGCTTGTTGCGATAGTCGGTGAAACGGTGATTACCGGTGCTTCAGCCTCTCACCGGTTAGATCACTTGCCCACCGCGACACCGTCTTTCACCGGCGTTTTGATATTTTCTTGTAATTAAATAATTTAAAAACACTTAAAACTGAATGTGTCTGCTGGCTGGATCCAGCGGAGCTGAACGCGCGTCATCACAGAGCAGCGGCTGCGGGTGTCAGATTTCATTTATTCCTGTCAGACTGCGGCGAGCAGACGATGGCAGAAGACGCGTGCTTACTCGTTTTTGTTATAAGATACATATATGATGTTTAATATAGGCGAGATCGTTTTGTTGTTGTGTTTTTCATTAAGAAGAATAATAAACCCATCATTCAAGCAGCGCTTTATGGAGGAATAGCCGGTTGCTCTGCTTGGGACTGGCGGGTTTCTGTCAGAAGTACCAGCGCACATTGACTCAAGCACTTAAACCAGCTGTTGCACTCACATTTGCACGCAAATTCATACGCGATTTAACGCAGCGTACGCAAGCGCTGGATTTAAACAACAGTTGCATCTAATTCAAAAGTGAAAGTAAAATGCGCACTTCTGTGCATTTATAAGCCCCTCCCACCCGGTGAAACCGGTATAACCGGGTTTGTCACACACTGATTAACCGGTGGGAAAATTCTGTCACTGCAACAACCCTAAACTGCAGGTTTGTGTAAGCAGTAAATATCTTTTAAGCAGTTCTTTCTAGAGTTAGCCCATCATGTCTTGTTAGCTAGTGTGCAGCAATCAAAATATTCCATAAGTTCGTATGAAATTGCTTATGATATAGTCTAATGTTTTTGTTTGTCTTCATTAAGGAGACAAAACTATTCAGTGTTGTGTATGTTTAGAAAGCTTGAAAGACAACTTAATGCTGCATTTTCCAGTATACTATGAAAAGAAAGGCTGATATCTATTTTTTTACCCAAAAATAATAGAAAAATCAAATATTATGGGAGTGGAAGGTACAAATAAAACAGAAAAATATGTTGTGGAAGGCAGAGGAGTAGATGAAGTCATGAAAGAAAGAAACAAACACAGAAATGGATGGCAAAGAGCTAAAAAGAAGTGAAAAGACAGAATCCATCATAAAGTGAGTGAAAGGATTAAAGAAGAGGGTTATGAGAGAAAGAGATGTGTGCCTTTCATATGTTTTACATTAATATAAACTACACTGTAAAAAATAATATGCCCCATCTACTCAATAAAATTGTGGCAACAGATTACAAGCAATATCATTAATTACATTCAACAAATCAAAATTGATTTAGATTTACTCTATAAACTCCTTAATATTAACATATTCAAAAAGACAAACTGCAATTTGCGATTAAAAAAATTATTAAAATTTAAACAAAAATATTGCGTATACTAGACAAAGATCTAGCACTATACAAAAAAAAATATTATGCCATATCTACTCAATAAAAGTGTGGCAACAGATTACAAGCAATATCATTAATTAAATTCAACAAATAAAAATTGAGTTAGAACCACTCCATAAACTCCTTAATAGTAACCCATTCAAAAAGGTTAACTGCAATTTGCAATTAGAAATTAATTTAAATTTAAACAAAATATTGGGTATACAGGACAAAGACCTAGCACTATACAATAAATACTATTCAATTATACTATTTTAATTTAACATCATGATTTAAAATGTATCCATTAATATTACTATTAGTAAATAATGAGTATTATATCTGATTTCAGAATGACAGACAAAGATTAATCAATTCTTATTTTATTGCAGTCAAAAGAACATGAAAGCTTCTCATTTTTAATGGTGTATTTGTAACAGTGTAAACTTCAAAAAGTATTTTACAGTATTTAAAGAAAACCGTCCACATTTCCCGACGAAAGGTTCCATGTTTGCGTTCTGTTACATTGATTCACACCCAGAAAATCAGACAGTAGTTTAGACTTACTGTACTATAATCAGTTTATAAACTTAAAGAGTAACTAAACCCTAAACCAACTTTTTTTAGTTAATGATCTATAAGAATGATGCTTTATTAGTGCTGTTCATTGATTTTAGTAAGTTTTTTGACATTTGGATATAAAGTGTTTCAATACTACAATATATGGTGTAAAAACGTCTGAGTGCTGCCCTCTTCAGGTTGAACGGTGGCTATTGCAGTTGAATTTTCCTTTTGGATGTTGGGTCCAAAAAATAACTCATGACGTAAGCAGGTTCAAGCTCACCACGCCCTTGTAACGATCTCACCACACACTTGGTATGAGCTTAGTTCGTCCCCTCTATCTCCGTAGGGATCTGCCCACTTTTCTCGCATTTTTCAAATATTGCCAGTGGGTGGATTCAGGCTCTGAACAGGGGTTTAGTTACACTTTAAAGATTCCAGCTCCAAGAAAAGTTTCTGAAACACCTGAAAAGATGCCAGGGATACTGGAGATACAATGCATAGATCCAATCCAAGGAGGATAAAGCATGCCCTGGGAACATCTTTAAGGCCTCGATAACAATTCCAGCATCCCTTGGGCTGCCACTCCTAGAAGATCCAGTCTTTACAAGTACAGCCATCACAAGCTGCCCAAGTCCCGCCTCTTCTTAATTATCCTGCAACATTAAACAGCAATTATGTCTTAAAACCTTTATAAATTCATACAGCTTGAATATTGAAATAATCCACACATTAAACTTGTATATTAAAATGTTTTAAAGAAAACTGGAAGATATGTGCAATGGAGTTTGTGGCTAATTATGTATGTTTGAAATGTGCAGTAATATCGAAAACTGTTAATATAATCTCATTGGAAAATACAAATAACACGATAGGATACAGTCACATATTTATTTGTTAACCAAGTTACATATGTATATACAAACACATACACTATATACACAATATAATATGTACAATATATTTATTTAATAATATTCCTCACCTTTTGTTGTGAATAAAGTTCTCCCTCAGCAATGTTTCACGTTGCCTGCAGGAAACTGCAGTACAGGCCTTCATGAACACACAATTTAGATAATAGGTCGCGAAATTAATAATAATAATAATAATAATAATAAATGTTCAATTTACATTATGTAGAAAGCTTAAACATTTTAAAAAGATAACTTATACATTTAATATCTTCCTCACCTTTTGTGGAATTAAATGAATAATGTTATATTTCCCCGTTTCGGTGGGCAGCAGAAAACTCCAGTAAAAGGGGCCTTTGTCAAACAATTCAGTCAGCAATGGTTCATGTTTCCGCGGGAAAATTCAACAGAGGGCGTCACAATTGAGCACACAATTAATTTACAGCGGAGAATAGTTTTACATTACCAATTTATTTGAATACTTTGTGGATATAATTAACACAAAAGTAAAGTCACGCAGTAAAGTCACATTTATCTTTAAACACGAACCGAGCGAGCAGAATTTGTTAGATACATACATATATGAAAGTTCGTGATAGGAGAACCCACCCATTCAGAGGAACAGTATGATTGGTCAGTTTTTCTGTCATTCAAAATGAGTTACAGCTGGACCACCAATCGCAGGCCGTTTCTGAATCCGAAGGGTGTAGACAGCGGAGGTCACATGCAGACTGCATACGCCATTATGCCTGGTTTGTTTAAGTTAACTAAGTATTACATTCGCAAGTCATGCGCATATTACAACAATTTACGATGAACTAAGAATAAAAGTCAACTTGTTAATATTCTGAAATAAGACAGTCTTGATGACGAATGCATCCTAGATATGCAACCTCCTGAAGTTACGTCCAAACCCAGTTCATATTAATCCTTATTGTAATTAATATTTACAAATTACAAACAAATTATACAAAGAAACACTAGACTTTTAAGACCAAAGATTGCCCGTTAAATTTACCCGAAATGAATTTTATCCACAGTTGAAACACTACATTGACGTCACAGCCACCGGTGATTTTCAGCAAGACTGGCCGAGGTGAGGCGCCGTTGTCCGGTATATATGAGCGCTGAGCCCCCGCTGATTATCTGGAGCTCCCATCGCCAAGGAAATGTTTAAATAGGCGATATCTTTATGAACCTACTGCAGATTCTTGTTTAAAAAACATACATTCTCGATTGAAATGCTTTCAAAACTTTTAATTTTGGCACAATAACAGAAATATTTCCTAAATCCGTCTGCTCAGCACACACAACCTGTATCAACCTGAAATGGTTTTTAATTTAAAACAGCTCATTTGTATTACGTTGGATTTATTCAGTATTCGCTACATTCGCAGATACACAATAAGAATAGCTAGATCCTTTACAAAAACAAAAGTTGTTTTTATTCCAGTCATTTTTAAAGAATTTTAACACAAAAAAAATTACCAAACTACATGTAATTAATTTTATTAAATAAAGTTTACATATTCAATTTCATCAAATCTACAAGCCTGCAGAATGACTTTTTACAGTGTAGGCAAACCTATTTTATTTATATAACAGTCTTCACTGTAAAAAATGATTTGTTGACCCAACTTGACTTGGTCAAGTCATCTTATTGCATTGACTCAGTTAAGTTTAGCCAACATTAGGAGTTAAGTTAACTCAACTTATATGTATTTGTTGAAATAACTTGCAGTAAATTGGGCCAACGTACCATATCAATTAATAAGCAATTAGATTTTTTTGTTAAGTAAACTTAAAAACATATTGGTTTAACTTAATTTTTCATGTTTTCACAACCATTAACAAAGTCTAATTGACATAAAATAGTGAGTTTTCCCTCAACATCACAACTTAACTTTTTGAGTTTATTAGACTTCATTGTTTTCTTTGACAAGAAGTTCTAGATATCTGCCTGAAACCAGATTTTTTTTAAATGAAATCAACACAACTGCAAAATTGAAACTCTCAGCATTTATTTTTCCTTGCAAAGATATGAAAACATTACACGAAAAACACTCACATATATTCAGCTCACATAAGCACATGCAAACTTCTTTATGCACAGACGCATTCTTAGAGAATAGTATCAGATATTTTCATTGCAGGAACAACTGTACATGAAGAATTCACTATAAGCTGTGTTTAACAACTTCAAATAAAAGTCTTCAATTCCCAATCAAATGTCAGACATGACAAGGAAAGAGAAGCAGGACAAGGTAACAAGAACACAGTTTAAAAAAAATTCTATAATACCAATGTTAAAATATAAACCTCACAAAAACACGTGCAAACTTCTCTATGCACTAGGGCTGCACAATAAATCGCATGTGATTGTCACGCGCATCTTGTAAGTAATGCCGGTTCCTTGATTAGTAGTAAATCGCCATCCGCTGCTTTCAGATGGAGCGGCATTTACTACACAGAGCCGTTCACTGACATTTGGGGCAATTTCGCATTTATTATCGCGGACGTATCGCCTGCGATATGGCCCAGATTGTCAGTGAACTACGGCTCTGTGTAGTAAATGCCGCTCCATCTGAAAGCAGCTGATGGCGATTTACTACTAATCCAGGAACCGACGAGATGTGCATGGTATTGCATGCGATTTATCGTGCAGCCCTACTATGCACAGAACCATTTAAGAGCCAAAATAGTACAAATAACTCCTTGTCATTATCAGATATTTTCCTAACAGCTTATAGTGAATTATTCATGTACAGTTGTTCCTGTGTTTAACAACTTCAAATAAAACAGTGTCTTTAATTCCCAATCAAATGACAAACATGACAAGGAAAGAGGAAGCAGAACAAGGTAACAAGTGAACAGTCTGTTTAAATTTTTTTTAAGAATACCAATGTTACACTTAAAGCGATACACCATCGTTTTGTCATATTAAACTATGTTATTACTTTAACTAAGAAGAGTCAATGTATACCTCTATCATCTTAGTGCGTGCACTTAAGAACTGTGGCGTGTGGTGACACTTTGATAGCACTTAGCTTAGCCCAGTTCATTCAATGGTAGGCCTACCAAACAGAGATAAAGTTAGAAATGACCAAACACATTGTTTTCCCTATTTAATACGAGTATTTATACGATTAAATATGGTGGCACAAAATAAAACATGGTGCTTTTAAAAGTGGGTTAAAAAGGGTAACTATATTGTATGGTGGAATAGCACTTTTGGGAGTACTTCGACTCGCCTGAAAAATCTGCTCCCCTTCTCCCTCTCATAATGATTATAGTTACCCTTTTAAACCCACTTTTAAAAGCGCCACATTTTATTTTGTTCCACCATATTTGATCGTATATCTACTCGTATTACATAGGGAAAACGTTGATGTGTTTGATCATTTCTAACTTTATCTCTGTTTGGTACCATTGAATGAACTGGGCTAAGCTAAGTGCTATCAAAGTGTCACCACACGCCACAGTTCCTTAGTGCACGCACTAAGATGATAGAGGTATGTATTGACTCTTATTAGTTAAAAGGACAGTTCACTTTGAAATTAAATTTTGATATGTTTTAGCTTACCTCAGGGGCATCCAAGATGTAGGTGTCTTGGTTTCCGCCGTACTTTTACTTTTGATATTTTTAGGTCAAACCGTTGTTGTCTGTCAGTCATATAATGCAGGTCTATGGTCACTTACTAAATGTTACTTCAAAGAGCATGCACAGAGAAGTCCAAATTAAACAACTGTCCATCATAAGTACACATTAATGGCCTAAGACACGAAACGAGCGGTTTGTGTGAGAAAACGAACACTATTTATATTGTTTTTGCCCCTTGTACACAACTATGTCTGTGCTTAGTCTGCACATGCGCCGGAAGAGATCTCCTGGATGAGTTTGCGCGAGCATACGTAATCGTTTTCTTTCACGTCGGTTTAAACATCCCGGATAAGCGCAAATCAGTACAATTTCTATTAACTGTCTTACCTACAATCTCTGTTCTGTGTAAACAATGAGTGACGTACACGTGCGAGAGATCACTTCCGGCGCATGCGCAGACTAAGCACAGATGTGGTTGTGTACAAGGGGCAAAAACAATATAAATAGTGTTCGTTTTCTCACACAAACCGCTGGTTTCGTGTCTAAGGCCATCAATGTGTACTTACGATGGACAGTTGCTTAATTTGGACTTCTCTGTGAATGCTCTTTGAGGTAATGTTTACCTCATAGACCTGCATTATATGACTGACAGACAAGAACGGTTTGACCTAAAAACATCAAAAGTGAAGCTACCACGGAAACAAAGACACCTACATCTTGGATGCCCTTGAGGTAAGCTAAAACATATCAAAACTTAATTTCAAAGTGAACTATTGCTTTAAGGTAATAACAGTTTAATATGACAAAACGATGGAGTATCCCTTTAAAACAATAATATCTAAAATAACAATGGTCTTAAACTTTAAAACAGTGTAAGTGCTTATAGTAGCAAGGAGAAGAAAAGAGTTTCTTATCTCAGCAACTTGCTCTTCAAAGAGTGAACTCTTGCGGTGCAAGAGGGTGATCCCACTCCAATTGTATCACTTCAAAAGTGAATTTTAATTCCTTTGGAAAGTCAATGTTTAATGCGTACACCAGGCCCATCAGGTTCAGAAAAGCATTAGGTATGTCACTCAGGTGACGCATCACCACTTCTTCCTCAATCACCAGGGCAACGTCATTGTAGAATTCTGGGAGAGGCTCCATCACATTTTCCACAACCACTAGGACTCCGATCACCACGCCCTTGATCACATCCTTTTCAGGGTCACTGGGCTTTGTAGAATGAAAACAAAATTAAGGTACTATCACTTATAACCAATTTCACAAACAATTTAAAGTCCCCAGACCCCTACAAATTAAGAGATCTAATGTTCAATATTCCCTGGTTTTGCCTTAAAGGTTTCAGCATACCTCGCATATCTTCATGAATTTAGAAGGAGTCTCTCGCATGTATCACGGCAGCCCAAGCAATGCTGCAGTCCTCATCCTTTGGTTTGTTGTCTGTAAAATATATGATGGTTAAAGTACCTCCTTTATTGGTTCAATCCTTTGTTTTTCTTTTAATTTAGCCTTTCACCCCCTCCCTCTGTCTTGAAAAATAAAAACATTAATTTCAAATATGTACACTTTTTGCATGCTTTTGTTGTAAATAATTTACCAGTGATGTGGTACAACAACAACAGTTATTTGTTACCTTTTGTTCAGCACCAAAATAAGATTTAATAGTAGATGTAACCAGCTGATGTCACTTAAACCAGGAGTGTCTAAGGGTGGTTCACACTGGGCTCGTTTGCTGTGATCTGAACTCCTAGCCCGATAGACCTCTCACAGTAACCGGAAATACGTAATCGTCGTGTAAGCGGAGTTCCTGTCAAGCGTCAACACACTAGAAAAACATAAACCCGGGCGAGTTTAAAATGGATCAAAAAGTCTACACAACTTAGTTAACGGATTTGCCAAATATTACATTTGCTGATGTGACACGACTAATGGAGGAAAACTTTTTCCATGAAGAATTTGACCATAAATTTCTTGGTAAGTAGAGAGCGAGTCTAACTGTTACTGAACTGTTAACTAAAACGACACATTATAAGTCTCGCCGAATAGCCTGAATCCACTTCTGTCTAACTTCACCATCAACAGGGAATTGATGGAACAGATACGGCTTTTTACATTGCCTTGACTGCGGAGGAAGTAAATTTCCGCGACGATTGCGTATTTCCGGTCATAAATACGGAAGTTGTGAGAAAGGTCTATTGTTCCCGACCCCGGCAGCGTTGGTCTGATTTCACACTCAACTGATTTCTGTCAAACCCTGGTGCGTTATTACGTTATCACAAACGTGCATGAAGCATAATAGAAAACAGATTCCACACGCTATGCGCGAACACACTGAAGGCTCACTATCGCTCATATCCAAGGTAAATCATCAACACTATCATCCCTTACATGTATTATATTTAACTAAATACATCATAATAAGCTAAAACGCATGCGCAGGTCACATTACTTCCTGAACAAGTGCGCACGCGGCACGGTTTGAGTGCAACCGAACAAAGACCACTTCCTCCAGGTAGTCTTGGCTTCGGTACCCCAGTGCACACCCAAGTCCACATGACAAAATCATACTGTGACACTGTCATGTGGACTCGGATGTGCAGTGTTTCAGGAAGAAATGTGACCTGCCCATAAGTTAGCTTATTATGATGCATTTAGTTAAATATAATACATGTAAGGGATGATAGTGTTGATGATTTACCTTGGATACGAGTGAGAATGAGCCTTCAGTGTGTTTGTGCATAGCATGTGGAACCAGGACAACAAATCTAAAAATCCACTGTCTCCTTAAAAGAGTTAATTTGCAAGCAGCAGAAGCCCACATTATATGACACACACAAACACACACACACACACACACACACACACACACACACACACAGCACCGAATTAATAAAAAAGCTATATATTGACCAGTGTTGTTTTCTATCATAATAACGCACCAGGGTTCGATCGAAATCGAATCCATTTGAGTTTGAAACCAGACCAACGCTGCGGGGTCACCGGGAACAATCGCGTTTGGGCTATATGCCACAAAGTAAACCATGATCAGACAGAACAAATTCAGTCACTTTGTGCAATTAAAGGTAATTACATCAATGTAGTGCACTTTAAGAGTAAAAATAAGTGACATAGATCTATGAGGAATTTAAAAATCTTTGGTTGCATATATGCATGGTAATAATAGGGCACACAAATGAGATTCACCATTGGTCAAAACATGTTTATAGAATAATAAGTGGTAGCATTTAATAAAGATTTATTATTTATCACTGAACATCAAGCAACCTTAGCACCCTAAATTTGAAGTGGATACTGCAACGTTAAAGTTTATCATTCAAATGATGATGTGACTTTGCCTTTTCAGACACCCAGGAATTTAGTCAAGTCAATTTGTTTTTTGCATTAATCTTTTGGCAAAGCATAACAGTCAAGAGCTACGCGTTTCACACACACATGCAGGCAAACAAGATCTACGAGTGTGTCATTATACTATTCTGTAATCGCATGCGTTAACGCAAACACGCAAATTAGATTCACAAACCATCAGCGAATGTGTGTTTTTGTCAGGATTATGTGGGATCTGATTCATGTGGATGCGCGCGTTAACGCATGCGCATAGAGAATATTATAATGCAAGCAAAACGTTTTGACACAAATGCAACTTTATATTGATATCGTGAGACAGCATTTGAAATGCAAGCACCTGCTTCTCTTAATTTCTTCTAAAATGCTGCCTGGCTCTGCCTTTTCCTTCTATCCATGCCCAGCGCCACTTATTTAAGTGCTTTATCAATTAGGTCATATCTTTCCTGTTCTTTATAAACTTACTTTCCATCCTGCGGATTCCTTGCTACGTGACATCTCCGGTCTCCGCACGGTATCTGCAGCTGGATCTCTCAACCACACTTTAAAGACCCGCCCCATTCTACTTCTGATTGGCTAGTTTAGTTTGGTTGAGAGTAAAATATGTGTTCCTGTCATACTATTTGTGGGTGAACGCATGAACGCGAAATGATATTAATATATCAACGTTATATATATTTTTTTAATTCGCAGCCAACGCCGCACGCCGGAGATCCGGCACGGTGCCTGAAAACTTTAAACCATGCGAAAAAGCTATTTTGGGCCATTTTACACCAATTAACATGCTAAAAAGTAACTGTACACGTTTTTATCTATTTACCAACATTAACTTACACTAGTCAAGACGACTTCTCTTTCTGCTCACGTCTCGACAACAGCTCGGTGTCTAACACTGTGTGTGTGGCTCCTGATTAACGTTAACTTACCAATCAAGTTGTCTTAAATTAATACGCAAACGAAACAAGCCTATTCTTTTTACATGAAAGAAAGAAACAAGAAACAAATCGGGGTATACTTACTATAAAAATCCATCTGTAGTCGTTCAAATAAGAGCTCCTTCGTCGTCTTTTTTCTCCAATCAGCAACTCCTGTAGTGATCTCGTCCTCTCGTGCAGAAAATGGCGATGGCGCCTCTTGTTCAAATTCGTTAAAGTAGTACGTCATTATGACGTAGAGATTCTGGCACATGCGCATGAGGCAAAAAAATTTAAAGAACCTATGTTTTGTTGTTATATGAACACCTTATTTTAAGTTTTCAATTTCCCTTCAAGTTGAGGTTGTTATAACTCATCCTTCTGCGTAGTGAGACACTGCAAGTTGACAGGACATGATTTTACTTGTCCACCTGACTAAAACTCAGAATCACTTTTTACAGTGTTTATACCATTGTGTTCAACCTTCCTCATCATGGTTACAGTCAGTGTTTTTAGGTATTGGTAAGATGTATGTATTAACTTAGAATAAAGACAAAGGGTGCTACAGTAGAGATGCTAAAGGAACTTATATGAACATTTGTTGTTGAGTTTTTTTATGTTATAAAAAATTTGAGGTCCAGTGTATACCCCGAATATAGTATATACAGTATATAATTTCTTGGATCCATGACAACCATGCAAGGATGCTTACTTCATTGCCACCCCTGTAGTTCTCATGCCAACCCCTTTGCCACCCCTTAAATAATTTTCTAGATCCGCCCCTGGACACACTTCCTGGCGCCTGGTGATGGCGCTATACCCGGGAGTCACAATAGGCACATCGATATGATCGGAATATTTGACCAAACATACACCCCGCTTGTCATCACAATAAGACATTTTATGCCTTAGATATTAGACACTTCCTGTTTCTCTGATTTCGCCATAAATTTGTCGCCTCGCCATGGCAGAACCGTTCCAGATATCAAAAATCCCTTCCCAATTTAGCAAGTCCAATGTCTCGACATCATGATCACCACGTTTGGTGTCAAATGCATGAATCCTCTAGGAGGAGTATTTAAAAGTTCTCTGCATGCATTTTTTAAACGATCCAAAATGATGACTTCCTGTTGTGTTGTGCAAAAGGTGTGAGGGTGAAAGTTGTTCGGGTCAATGATATCTATATGCGTACCAACTTTCGTACGTTCGTACATGTTTGCCCGATCTGTGCAGTAATGTTTGTTTTTGCATTACAGAGGGCGCTACAGAGCCCCTCTGCCACGCCCATGTTCCAGCCTTTGCCCTGTCTGAATGACGGACGACTTTGATGTCTGTGCCAAATTTCAAGAGTTTTCGAGCATATTTAGGCACCCAAAATGCCCAAGAGTGTTAAAAAATTTGAGCAAAAACCATAGGGCTTCACACCTTTCGGTGCAGGCAATTCTGGCCTGTTCCTCGGTGCTTGGGCCCTAATTACTAATCTTCCTCCTTTCAAACTTTCTACATCTTTAGTGGACTAACCATTTTAGATCAAACATTTGCGATTTGCATGTCATCGATTGCAATTCTCAAATCAGAACAAGAATGCTACCGATAACTAGCGATAGCATGATAGCCATCAATAAGTAGCATGTTAAAGGATAATTCCGGTATTTAACACTTTGTAGTTCATCCAAAACAAACCAGAAATGAGACTCAGTGATGGACACAGAAATGTTGACAATGTGTCGTGTCTTGAGTTTTTGACTCGTTTAGAAGCGTCTCTTGACTGCTTCAGAATGGAAGTCAATGACCATGCACAAACATGTCATTAAAACAACACTTAACGTTCATTTTCAAAACTGTACTACTCACCGAGTGGTTCGTGGTGTTCGTTGATGATTAAAAACGAATATATTGGCGCAATTTATGATTTCAATCCGTGTTATTTGCTATAGTGGAACTATTTTTTCAGATACCTCACAACCGCGTATATACTTCCGCTCTATATTTGAGTCTGAAGCGTTAGCACACTCCTGACCACTTGATGGCGACAACCACAACAGCCATACAAGTACGCTCGGTGTCTAGCGTATAGACAGTCACAATCGAGCTCAACTTCAAACCTAAAGCTGGTCACTGAGCCATCAAATATGTAGGGCTGTTCCTAATAACATTTTTTGAGCTTCGAAGCTCTAGTAGAAATCAAATTGAATACTTGAAGCTTCGGAAGGAGGGGCTGAACATATTTTTCTCTTTAATAAAGGCAGGAATCTCTGTGTGTGTCTGTCTACAGTTTTATTATGTGGCGGATGTGTTGCTGCGGACCTAAGGAGTGTAGTGCCTTTTTTTCGTGCAATATGGACATGCGACACGTTTAGAATTAATAAACTTTAAAAATACTACAGAACAGCGCAAGCCGGAAGCGGCGTGCCTGTCACGCGTCCTGCGTGAACAGCATTAGTGAAACAAAACACAAGAGCAATACTTTTAATAAGGTAGCCTAACATTTTTCTAACAAACAAACATTCCCGTATCAGAAATAAGTAGCACAGTAATTACTGACAACGTAAAGGGTAGGCTATTTAAATAAAACAACGAAAATAAATGAACGAAGTTCAACAAACTGTTATAAAACGGTAGCATACTTTCAAAATCAAGTATATTTATAACACTTACAATATCCAATATGTTTTTTTCATCAGCAGAACAATAAAGAAGATATTTTGCAGAAACCCCAGTGCTCCGTCATGCAAGTCAACCGATCCGCACACTTTAAAGCAACACTATGTAGTTTCCATGTAAAAATGACTTACAGCTCCCCCATGTGGTTGAAAAGCGCAACAGTGCCTGGTATCAGACACTCTTCTGCAGGCAGGGGGAGGGGCGGGGCTGTGTGCTCTACCCTCCACCGCCACTTTCAGAGTGTGCTTGTAGCAGCTAGGAGGCTGCTTAGGTTGCAACAACAGTACAATTTGTCCAGTTAAAACTTGTTCTATCACTGAAATAATTTTAGAGACATTATTTAAAGGTAAAAAAAACTACATAGTGTTGCTTTAAGAGCTAAAGCATATATATCCAATACAACAGTAATCCCCCATAACTCTGTGTGACATATGGAAGTCTTGTGAAGCAAATCAATCAGTTTTTGCAAGAAACCGAACGTTATTTACAACACTATAAGCATGAATGCCAAAGCAGGAAGCGCGCTTTCCATTCGAGGCGATCTCTTCCACTGGTGGCGTTTGGTGGCTGTTGGCAATGGATGTTGGTCTCTCTGCGCCACCTATCGTGCGGGGGCGTGAAGCGCACTTCCTGCTTGGCAAAAGCTCTGCATTAAAGCTGTATATTTATATATATATTCGAATCTCAAAACTGAAAATCGAATGTCAACCCAGGTAACAAATATTTGAATATTCTGGTCCAGCCCTACAAATATGGGAAAAATTGAGGAAAAAGAGAAATTGATCGAAAAAACTACAACCACATATAAACAGACCCATTTCTGTTTCCCGGCGGCGGAGTGATATATCAGCGAGCAATGAGTCTTCCAAGAAAAGTCAATGGAATTTTACAAAATGCCAAATAAAACACGACAGAAACTGTATTTCGCTACACAACTTGTTTTTAATCATCAACGAACACCACGAACCACTCGGTGAGTAGCACAGTTTTGAAAATGAATGTTAAGTGTTGTTTTAATGACATGTTTGTGCATGGCCATTGACTTCCATTCTAAAGCAGTCAAGAGACGCTTCTAAATGAGTCAAAAACTCAAGGCACGACCCATTGTCAAAATTTCTGTGTCCATCACTGTAGTTCATCCAAAACAAACCAGAAATGAGTCTCAAAGTGTTAAATACCGGAATTATCCTTTAACGTTTACTATCTACCAGATTGATAATTCGCTCCTCTTCTAGCATTAATAGATTCATGAAGATAAATTGAGGACCAGATAGCTTCCGTAACATATTCAGGCAGAAACCAAATTACTTCAGTACTTACTACTCTTACAGCATGACGGCCAAGTCAGCATCGGTCAGGCAGCCCTCCTCCTTTAGCTTTATACTTATTTGCAGCTGTATACATACAAATAAATAGTTAAAACTCATTGTGATTTCTGGATTTAAAAAAACAATAATTATGTCTCTCACAGTGGACATGCTCCTATGATGACAATTTCAAACCCCTCCATGATTTCTAAGTGGGAGAACTTGCAAAATAGCAGGGTGTTCAAATACTTATTTTCCTCACTGTATATCCATAGGTGTGTTCAGAATCATTAGTATTGTGTGTTCAATAAAGCTTAAGGTTAAACATATTTCATGCAATGTTTTTTTTAGCTACAGATCTGACAGGTTTTTACTAGCTTTTTGTTGAAGATAGGAATTAATGTTGAATGATGTTTTTTCCAACCCCTAGGTCAGTACTGTATGCCTGAGGAGGGAGTTAAACTCACACCACGCTCTGAGCTTTTAACACCAGTGGAGGTGCTGACATTAGCCAGACTTTTTGTGCTAGAGGGGGTGAACAAGATACGCTTGACTGGAGGAGAACCCCTCATTCGGCAAGATATTTTGGATATTATAGGTAATCTTTAATTTTTTTTACATGCCATGGTGAATCTTTGTTAAACACTAGACATGTACATGCACTGTAGGTTTATGGGCATATATGTCACATATATCAAACATTCACAGGCAGATGTACCTGTAGACGTACCTGTACCAATGTATAAAATATTAATTTAATTAGTTTCCTTAACCAATTTACAGCAGTGATGCTTTAATGTGATAATAAAAAAAGAACATGTACCCATAAATTATGATAAGAAACGTGTCTTTCTATTACTCCGTAATCTGAACAAACGACTCTTGTAAATTGCTTCATTGTAGTGAATCAAACACATTATATGTAACCAGCCTAATCGCTTATCACAAACACATGACTAGGTCTGACGCTTTGAATCAAAGCATTTGTATCCGCCTGCTCCTTCAAATATGAATGTTGAAATATTATTGTAATATTAAAAAATAATATTAAAAATAATATTGTAATATTGCCTAGGATAGTTGCTTGCTAGTTATGACAACTGAACAGCTGGTTTGTGGAAGCAGTTCTTTTTAGAGTTAGCACTCCATGTCTTGTTAGTGCAGTAATCAAAATATTCCATACGTTCATATGAAATCGCTCAGTTGGTATAATTAATGGGTTTTTTGTATTCATTAAATGGTGAAAAACTTTTCAGTGTAGTGTATGTTTAGAAAGCTAGAAAGAAAAAACCTTATGCTTGTCACATTTTTCAGGATACTGGGTCAAAAGAGAGGCTGTCTTCAAGAGTTTTTCAAACAAAAATAATCTGTACAAAAGATGATGTGAAGGGCAGAAGAGGAAATGGGGTGGTGGAAGAAATAAATATAGAAATGAATGACAGAGCTAGAAAGAAGTGAAAAGACTGAAGAAATTTACCATGAAGTGAGTAAAGAGGTGGAAGAGAGAGGGTTAAGAAAGAAATGGAGCTCAGACATTAAAAGAGAGAAGAGAGCTTAAAACAACAGTACCCTGTGTGTCAGATGCCGATGGTATGTTGTGTTCATTGTCCCTTTCAAATATTTTTTACATCAATATAAAATAGCCAAAACCTATTTTATTTAACCTACAATCATATAAATACCGAGCCCCAAGGTGACATTGGAGTAAAAAATCTAAAGTTTAGTTTCATGTACTCACTTACAACTTTCATGTGCTCACGAGAAACCTTCATGTGCAGATTTCTTTTTAAGTTGAGTTTTGCTGCTCACATAAAACTTTTGCGCGTGCATGCGGTAGTTGCACGTGCGCACACGAAACTAAACTTTATTTTTTGCTTCATGTCCCCTTAGGGGCTCTGTATATAAAGGACCATATCTTAATATATTTTTAACCTAGCTTATCATGGTTACCATCAGTGCTTTTGTGGATACTGGTGAAATATATGTTAAAAATAACTTGTATTAACACCAGGGGTTAAATTGGGATTTGTTATGTGGGGGTTGGGCAACATTATATATAGTTTAATACTAATGACAGCATAGACACTGGTGTGTTTCAATGACATGCTGGACTTCTGATAGGATTTGATAAGTTTCAGCTTTGAAGCTGTGCCTGAGGTTGACCCAAAATATTTTAATAAGAGTGTCTGAATTTGCATTAAATGGGGCAAACCTTGAGTCTGACACCCTGTATGCATTTGTTGCACTATCCATCATACTAAATATATCTGTATACAGCAGTTTGACATATGATATAAAAGAAGAGCCAAAACCAAAAGCCTCTAGACATTTAAAAAGGAAATCATGATCAACATGATCAAAGACTTTTCCCTGGTCCGAGGAGATAAACCCATTGTCAAGGTTATGCACCCTGGCAAAGGAAATTAAGTCCTGTATATAAAAAATTATCAAAAATAGTCCTTTCTGAAATACAGTATGACTAATCCATATGGATCACTGAAGAAATTTAAAGTTTCATTCTATTGGTTAGAACCTTAGACAGTATTTTGTAGTCCATGCCAAGTAACAAAACCGGGCGCCAGCATCTGATGTCTTCAAGATCACCCTTTTTAGGTAGTAGGGAAATCACAGCCCTCCGTAGACTCACTGGTAAGGTACCTCTCTTAATGCTCTCATTAAAAACCAAAAAGAAGTCTTTTCCAATAACTGGCCAAAATTGTTTATAAAATTCAGCATTTAGCCCATCCAAACCTGGAGCTTTACCGGCAGTCAGTTCTTGAACAGCCAAAGACAGTTCATCTAAAACAACAGTCTATCGAGCTTTGACTTCCTTCCTTTGAAAGCTGGGGTAAGTCCTGCAAAAGGAAGTCAGCCATTTCCCCATCACAAGGTTCAGCTTTGTAAAGATCCTCGTAAAAAGACAATGATGTCATGAGCCTCAGTGACTCTACTCCCTCCGGTAGTTTTAAACGGCTTAACATTTTCTTATCCACCGTTTTCCTTTCCAGGTTGAAGAAAAAGGATGTTGGTGCATCCATACTATTGAAAGGTCAAAAATCTAGCACGAATAAGTGTTTCATGCGCTCTTTCCTCCACCAGAGTCTGCAAAAGGAGCTTATTTCATTCTAGAGCCTCAGCAGTATCCACAGTGTCCGCCTCAATGTCAAGATGTAGAATCTCCAGTTCAAGTTGTGCCATTTTATAATCCAAAATATGTTTGTTGTAAGCAGAATAGTTTTGACAAAACAGCTTTATTTGGACTTTGCCAATGTCCCACCATTGGCTCAGGGACTTGTACTGTGGGCTTCTCTCTCTCTTATCAACATTGCGTAGAAAATGTTCTATATTTCTGCCTACGAATGAAATTTAGTATGTGCGTAAGTACAAAATAATCGGAATTTACCCATTTGTTCTTAAGCACCATGCTTGTGCACGTTCATGGTCATTTGCATTCCGAAACGCCTCCAATGAACCATATATGGTGACAACACCTCCCGTTATAAGTCACGTGGTTGTGCTTTTTCCCTCAACGCAATAGTGGCAAAGAGAGCGAAAAAGAGGAACTTTACAGAAACAGAAATTGAAATACTGGTGGTTGAGGTTAAATCCTAATAACACATCCTGTTTGGTTCACTTAGTGCGGGAGAAATGACTAACAAAAGGGAACAAATCTGCAAGGGAACATGTTACCAGTGTGTTTAATTCCATTGGGAACACTTCTAGAAATAAAAAGTGGTTTGACATTTAAATTATCAGCCCCCCCCAAAAAAAATGCATCACAGCACACCGACGTGAAATCAGTGCAACTGGAGGAGTACAGACAATGGCAGAACTTTCCACCTTGGAATAGCCGCATATAACCAGCATCATCGGCGCAATTTTTGAAAACGCGCTCCCGGCGGAATTGATGATTTGCCAAGTCTTCCAATAATGCAAGATAAGCCATTGCACTGTGCCAAGCATTTGATGGAGCTTTTATTTATATAAATCATTAACTTCAACACTGGTTTGCGGTTACTTTATTAACAAATAATTTTTAATGGTAAATGGACTGCATTTATATAGCGCTTTTAACAGACCTATGGCCATCCAAAGCGCTTTACAATTAGCCTCACATTCACCCATTCACTCACACATTCATACACCAACGGCGGTGTCAGCCATGCAAGGCGCCAGCCAGCTCGTCAGGAGCAGCTGGGGTTAGGTGTCTTGCTCAAGGACACCTCGACACTTGGTCCGGTGGAGCCGGGGATTGAACCACCAACCTTCCGGTTTGTAGACAACCTACATGAACCACTAGGCCACTGCCACCTGCTTGTGGATAATAAATACACACTTCTTTAACCACTGGGGATTATCCTGTGTAGTATCGCTATTCTACCACTAGATTCTGTGCGTAAGCATGCTCCGAGGTATGCGTATATTTACACACATTTCTACGTATAAATGCAATTTGATCAATTCCATACTTCTGTTCGTACACACGCTTGATAAATGAGGCCCCAGATCTCCCAGAAGTGAGTAAAAGAGTGCACAAAGTTAAGATCTTGTAATAATCTGCTGTTAAATTCCCAATAGGAATACTTAAAAGTGCTCTCTGTAGTGGGTGATATCAATAGAAATGAAATGGTCATCTGATAAAGCGGTAGGAAAAATACAACTATTATAAAATTTTCCCCTTGTGCTTCTCTGTACATAAATCCTGTCCAGCCTAGCTCCAGACACCATATTTGAGTTTATCTTTAACCAGGTGTATTGTCTAACCTGAGGAAAAGCCTCTCTCCAGACATCAACTATGTCATGATAAATAATCAGAGATCGAAGGACATCAGCTGTTTGGCTATGAGGTTCTCCATGATTTCTGTCTAATGGTAACAGGTTGCTCTTTATGTTTGGGTGCCAGCAGAACAGGGACCCCTTCACTCAGACTGGTGCCATGACTCAAAACAGCCTGACCATTCCTTTCACTCAGCCACTGTGTCTGATTATTAATATATGTGTGTGTTTTCTTAAAGTGATTATATCACAGTTATAATCTAGAGCATGGCCAAGTCTTGAGATCCACCTTGGGAGAACAGAGAAAATATTATGGATAATGTTACAATAACATTACATATTACTGAAAGCTTGAATAACCCAGTAGCAGTGTTGGCCAGTGACTTCTTTTTCGTGGGCACACGATGCAAAGCTTGTCATTACATGTATTTAGCCCATCACCATGTGTGGCTCATCATGTCAAAGTATATGTTCTGTGCGTCATTTAAACTTATGTGCATCACAAGTCATGTCAAAATGCGTGTCTGCTGCAAATGCTTCAAAGGGGTTAATGATAAAAGAGGTGCTCACGTTTGCCAGATCTCGCTAAATCTCATGTGTAATCAGAGTTAAGCGTTAAGTTAGTGTCTTGCGAGTATTTTGTTAACGTGAGTGTCATAAAATCATAAACCCTTTTGACGCTTTTACAGCAGGCACATATTTTGACACGAGGCAAGATGCACATGACGCAACAAACGCATATTTTGACATGATGAGCAACACACATTACAGTCTGAACACATATATTTTGAATTTTTACCCCTTGGAAGAGAAGTCACCAGCTAGCCTGACTACGTCAGACTTTGTACTTCCGCTAAATTTCATTACGCTTCTGTACTCAGTCTGAGATACCTCCCATTCAAACCGTTTTCCTCAGGTCTCAAAACAACCGGCGAATCAATGAACAGAGGGCGGGCTGAGAGCCGTGACGTAGACGCTAAGCGCCGAATGTACGGTTGTAGTTTGTAGTGGACATGGAGGCACAGAAAGCTATTTGCTCTGTTGTGGAGAACCGGCACTTGCCAACTTAATCCCGAACAAGAAAAGTGTTTGTTAAACATTTTGAATGGAGATAATGTTGTTGCCCTACTCCCGACAGGTTTTGGGAAAAGTTTAATTTATCAACTATTATCGATCGTCAGCGAGAAACTGTGTGCAGCACAGCTTGACGTGCACAACAATCGAGATATCATGGAAGGAAATTTCATTGTTCACAGTTAATGGTGGAGGACGCGTGGGCAAACATTCTTTGGTGACGTTCCTGATTAACCAGAAAAAAAGGTAGGAAGATTTAATTTACATATGGTTATGGCCGTCTGGTGGAAGAGTTTGAGAGGAGAGAGGGGCGTTCCTCCACTTAGACGTGAGTGGAAAGACACCGTAAGGATAGTGTTCAACTAGCTCTGGCCCGATTTACTTTACATAATCTGCAGAAGTCGTTCATAGCCATGTTAACTTCGGTATTTCGCTCGATGGGTTTGTTTTCACATCATGCGTGTGTTTTACAGCAGAAATTTGATGCGGCTGAGCTGGCGCATAACGCACATCATATCCAAACGTTATGTGATTGGCTTACGTTTAGACCAATGATTTTAAACTTCAGACAAGCCCCTCCCATGAGAAGGAAAACGATTGTCAATTATGCCCAGCCAGACTCTGTCTATGAAGCGAAGCAAAATAGCAGAGGATGGTTCTACCAGGCTAGTCACCAGCCACCACTGCAAAGTAAAATTACATTTTGAATAAATAACAGTGGTGGACGAATTACACAAATCGTGTACTTGAGTAAAAGTAAAGATACCCAGGGTAAAATATTACTCAAGTAAAAGTAGAAGTACTTGCTTAAAATTTTTACTTGAGTAAAAGTACAAAAGTATCTGCCTCAAAATGTACTTAAGTACAAAAGTACTGTGATTTATTATGGCAGTATCATTTTTGTCACAAAACTCAAATTATGTGAAAATAACTCTCTTGGCTAACCAATCAATTAATAAAAGGACATTAATAAATCAGACACTGATGTCTTTTAAAATTATCATAAGCCTAAAACCTTAAAAACAAAAAATTTCCTTTAGCATCAAATGAAATAACAGGATTTACAGAGCAGTAAGTCTCATTTCAAGATTTATTTGTTAAATAATTTATCAGTTTAAGTGTAATAAAAACTTGACTTAATCACAGGTTCACAATAGTTTTCAAAACATTAAATACATAACGTTATCTAGAAATCAGTCTCCCTTTCTTTGACAAATAAAACAAGCCTTACAGAATATAATTTCAGAAACGTTTCATGTGCTTTAGCATGTCATATGTATATTGTAATACATAATTAAATGTATTTATATATTTTGGAAGCAAAACTTTTGAAAATATTAATAACAATCTCAGTTAATAGGGAGCACTCCAATCCACCTGCCTGTTTAAGCATCATACACTGCATGGCTAGTCAAAATGTCATTTATATTTTACAACAGTGTTGATAGTGATTAATTGTCATTTCAAAATAACAGAACACTGAGCTTCAAATACAATGAACTTAAGTGAAACAGCTAACTATACGGCTAAAAATAGCTTCAGCCTGCATAGCTTAAAGTTCATTCATGATAACGTCGTATATATTTTAGCAACACAATTAACAGTTTTCTGCAAGCTACTGTTAAGATTGCTCATTTAAAAATATAACCAGAATAAAAATGGCTTACCTCTACGCGTTTCCTTAGATTGAAAGAGTATTCTTTTAAAACGAAATAGCACAGTTTCAAGGCAGGCAGAGAAGACACGAAGGACTCGTTCTTTTATTTAAGGACTTAAAAAAACTCGCGTAAATAAGGCCATTGTTGTTGTGACGGGTCAGTTATCTCCTCCGTTGTTTTTGAATGCAGTTTCATTCTCCAAACGATGCATTGGCTGGCTGCTGCACTCGCGTGACTCGCGTAGCTTACGTGAAACAGCGCGGCAACCAAAACAAGTTCAAAACGAGGCGCATGCTGTACCCTGATTGGTGGTTTGACGCATCACGTGTGCATCTTATTTTTTTTGTGCAGCTTTAGTTTGCCCAGTTACGTTTTTTATCCACTGATAAATAAAAAGGAACGACCAATTTTTTAAAATGTAGTGGAGTAAAAAGTAAGATATTTGACTTTAAAATGTAGTAAAGTAAAAGTAAAAGTCTCCCAAAATAAAAGTACTTGAGTAAAGTACAGATACGCGAAAAAACTTCTTAAGTACAGTAACGAATTACATTTACTTCGTTACTGTCCACCACTGATAAATAATATTTAATAGACCACAGGTAGACTATTAAATATTTTTGCATGATTTTACACATTTCAATGACTAAAAACATGACACAAATATTACCCATAAATAACTAGTGTAAGAAATAAAAAAATGTGTTAACTATAATAATTATTATCAATAAACACAAAACTAATTCCGTATAGACCATACAAAAATTAAGACGTTAAATGAACAAATTTACACAAAACCATTTACGCACCAATTACCACTAGTAAGGTTTGTAATGGCAAAACAATTTATACAAATATGTTAGTTGTACAATTTTAGAAGTGTTATAGACTGTCTTTTGTAGTTACCGCAAATGTTTAATGTTTAGTGTTTATTGTTTAATGATGGGTTTGGACATTCTACACTGAAAGAGACATAAGAGATACCTCTGTTACCTCCACGTCTTCATTTAGGATATTGACACCATCCATTCTGATGCTGGCTCCTCACATCAAGGGGGTTTAAAGTGCCATGAAAAATTATTGTTGGTGTTAGCTTTGCTGAATCCTGTGAAAAAACAGGTACTGAGTAACTAAGAATACAAGTTAAAGAGTTGAGTAATAAATTGCATCAAAATCTAAACTATTATTAGCCAAACTCATTTCACCTCAAACCTGTATGACACAAAATATGTTAATATGGCAAAATAATAGCCACCTCCATAGCATCCTTTTTTCATAAATTAAGGAAAATGTATATCTCAAACAACTGCTTATTAAAAACAAAGTAAGGTCATACAGTTTGGAACAACATGATAAAACAACATTTTCTTTTTTCCTCTCATTTACATAAAATAACAAAAACACACAAACTAGAAAACTAAAAACTTACATTTTCCAGACAAAAGTTAAACTTGCTGTATTCTCAAAATGAAGAAATAAAACGAGCAGTGCAGGGTTTTTCTCCATTTCAGAAACACCTGTGTAAACATAAAAATAAAACACAAGTTATTGCCACACAGATTAAGATACTGTACTAAGTATGGGAGCTGTAAGAGATTAATACTCAGTCCTTTAATACACTCAAGTAGTTGCTTACTTATAAATATAAAAATATTTATTAAATAAATTTAATCCTTGTTAATGTGCTCCCAACTGATGTGCTCTTCCAGTTCTGTGCATTCCCATGTAAGCCTGTTCCAGACCAGACCCTTGACCAGTCCAGTACAGTAAAATAAAGTGATTGTTCAACATTTCAAATTGGGTATAAAAATATTGTACCTTTTTTGCCAGTAAGCCCTTATGTCCTGTCTTCAGATTCAGATGAAAGTCATTCCCAAACCACATCTTGTCATAAAGAATCTTAAGCACAAAAAATTTCAACAGAATGATTCAGGGCACATGCACAGTAATACCTGAAAATGAATAGATTTTGTTCTAACTCAGATAATCACATGATATTGTCATGATGACAACATCTTGATAATTAAGATATTTTTCTGTCTTAATGGATTGATTGCAGGCTTTGGCTGATGCTAAATGCATGGCGCTTAAAGTATTCCGGACGGGGGCCGGATTTCCGGCTTGAGGGCAGGTCTAGACTCTGGCGCAGGCAAAACTTGCAAATTACACTTTCGGCACGGACGCGCTTGGAAAAAACGAGCGTGTCACTTTCATTTTGAGCGCGCATACCGCGCGGCTACATTTGAATTAACGAACTGGAAATAACAACCTACCATCTTTATTCACGAGTCAGCCGTCACAGCCATTGGGAGCATGATATTAGGTTGTCTTAGCCAATTGCTAGAGAGGAGGGCGGGTCTTGTGCAGAAAGTGAACCAGTTCGCAGTTAGCTTGTAGGCTACACACGCTATGGAGAATTAAGTTTATCAAACCAGAAGAAAATACATCTGCTTTGAGGAAGAAAGTAAAAAACTAATTGATGTAAACTTTTAAGGGCCCGTTCACATGTCGCGTCTAAAACGCGTTTTAAACGCGAGTCAATGCGATTCTTTTTTCATTCCTTAGCGCGTGAGAGGTTGGGGCGTCCTTCGTTGCTACGCAACCATGAGCGGCTCTCACTCTGACCAGCCATAGATATATACACTAGATGTCGCCTTGGGGTTCTAAGCATGCGTCAAAACTGCCGCCATCTTAGAACAGGGGTCTTGTCATAGGCAGTAGCTAGGTAAAGCTGCTATCTCCGCCTGTACTTCGAATTCATGGACGAAGCCGGACCTTTGTGCTGCGTATAGATGTTAGGGCTACTAGCACTATGCATTATAGTTAGAAAAAGTAAATTTTCATAAAATCAAAACTTTATTTTTTTCTGGACTCAATGCTTAATACATGTCTGACTGTTGAAACAAACCAAAAGAAAACCAAGAAAATCGCATTCATGACGATTTATGGTGATTTTATTTCTGTTACACCATTGCCTACAATGACGCTGATGCGGGATTCCCCTGTTTCAAGATGGCGGCTCTATTTATCGCATTCAGTCCAATGAACTGCCGTAGCCAAGGTGACATCTACTGTACATATCTATGCTGACCAGCGAGGATAACTGAATACGTGATCATATTTTATTGCTCATCTGCACCTCACTTCAATCATATCATTGTCACCATGCGATCAGTTAATCTAGGGTGCGTTTCCCAAAAGCATCGTTATTAACCTGTTAGCAACTTAGTTGGTTGGCAATGCTAATGATGCTTTTCGGAAACTCACCCCTGGTCGGGACTTTGGAGTGTTCGTCCAGAGAAGAGCTGTACTGTAATTCGGGGTTATTCAACTGTTACTCAGAGAAAAGCTGCGCGGAGTTTGTTAGTTCAAGTCACAGCTTTTATTTGCGACACCTCATAAGCACTGCGAGCGGGAGATGTAATGCAACGCATATTAAACTACGGATGAGGAAAAAGCCAAGTGCCCAGGTTATGAAAAGAGGTAAGATGAGGAGAAACGTGCAAAAGATAAAAGTAGCCTACAGTAGTCTATGTGTGCAGCTCATTTAACTCAATATAAGTGAATAGTAAAGTATAGCTAATATATCATTATGTTGCTTGCTATGCAGTTACACATGGAGCAGTAATATACATTTTTACAGAGATCGAACATATTCAAGTCCAAAATAAATGTATAGGCTATAATAAATAAATGTTCATAGATGTATTCAGGAATTTAATTTGTTAGTTTAGTGCAAGGTTTTAATAGAAAAAGTTTGTATTTATTATTATTATTATTATTATTATTATTTATATTATTATTATTATTATTATTATTATTATTATTATTATTATTATTATTATTATTATTATTATTATTATTTATAAATTTAAGATAAGATTTAGAAAAGATTTACTTACTCTTATAAATAAAGTTTAAAATAGATTGAAAGCACTGTTTATATTTTAATGTATTATTATATGTTTAATAATATAATTTAAATGCAGTACATATACAGAAATATAGTGTTTTTATGTTAAAATAGCTCTACGGCCCTCCGACAAGATGTCCATCTCAGAAATGGCCCAAAGTCAGTTTGAGAACCCTGCTTTAGGCACTTAAACTTCCGAAATTTTTATTATTTAGGCTGCAGTAAACTTCCAAACCTGGAGCTTGTTTTTGCATAGTTTTTATAACAATAACAATAAGTTGTTAATGCGTTGAAAATATGACTCTGTTGTTGCTCATAGAGGTTCAGTTCATGGTAAAAAAATTGGATAATTGAACCACATGACTATTCACGATCATCCGGGACATATGACCATCATGTAATGGCAGCGTATACAAAACATTAACAGGGATACAAAGGAAAACATTGATCATTGGATTAGTCCATAACAGATCCTAGAACACATTTTCAGATCTCATGTTAGCAGAACCTTAATACATTTTCACATAAATATTTGCGGATATTTAATGCACAATACATCTTTGTGTATGGATCAGAGTCTTATTATTAGCAGATGAACAAAAGTTACGTGACTGAAAAAAAGTAAGGCTTTTATGAAACACAATAATAAGTTGGTACTCACCCACTGTTTAAAAAAGCACTGCTGGTCTCAATCCAAGTGAGCACACAAACACACCACCATGCAACAAGCACAGGATCTCTTCAACGCGATGCCCCCTGCTGTAGTGATGATATTCCTGCGATAGACTAGATGACGAGCTTGCAGGCTTAAAACTAACGTAGAAAATTGGCTGTGGACTGTAGCCCAGATTTACGTACACTAAAAAAATAAAATAAAACATTGTTAAATCTATTATTCGTCTTTTCAATACTTTTTCAGTAGCTGCCATATGTTCATGTTCATGTTCAGTCAAGTTTAAGTTTTTGTTCAATCATGTATGTATTATTTTAAACATGTTCCACAGATATTCTGTACACAACAAATTCTGGAACACCATAATTCAATTTTATAACGTATTTATTTAACACATTAATTTCTTTATCTTACCTCAGTCAGCAAAGTCTATGTCAACACAACACGATAAGCTCAGACTCGCCTCCCTTGACCGTTAATTTGAAAATGCGCTGCACAGGTTTTTACACAGTGAGTATGCTTTCTTTTGCACACACGCAGACAATCATTGTGTAGTTGCAGAAGTTGTTTGCTGTTATGACAGAAATGAAGTAAATTTAGCCAAAAGAACCCTTTAGTGCCAATAAAGTCTCATACCAGATATGCATATAGAACTTACCAGATAATGATGAAGTGAGTGAAGACAAACCCCCCTGCTGAAAAAAACATAAAACCATTACAGAAAATTCTAATGATTTCCATTTAAATACCAATAGGAACCATTAGCTTTTACCATTAAAACCATTGCACAATAGTGTGTTTTGGGCCATATTCCATTAGAACCAATAAATATTCCATTAGAACCAATACAAAGAACCAATAGAACCAATACATACCATTAGAGACCAACAAAAACCAATACACTCTAGTGTGTTTTGGGCCATATTCAATTAGAACCAATAAAATTACAAATAAACCATTAGAATTTTCTGTAATGGTTTTATTGTTTTTTTCAGCAGGGACGACGAAACAAGATCTCTTATAACGGCTCTCTGTCATTTTGTGGTCACAGAATTAATGTTTGCATATACGTATTAATATTCTACGCGCTAGATGAGCAGAACAGATACGACGACACACAGGCATTCTCCCACTCCTCCCTACAGACAGAAGAACTGAAGAGCATGTGACTGACTCGCGTCTGAACTCTGCATTTGTTAAATCAAATTCATAAATAGGAGCTTTCTTAACTAATCGACTTTGTTTTGAAGATGATACATACATATTCTCGCCTAAACTAATCTAAAAAATAAATGTTGTGACCCAGAGGCTACAATTTTGAATTGAACTGAATTGGCTAGCGTGATTTTGTTAAAATCTCAGAAAAGGTCTGTTAAAGGAACATAATGAGCAACTGATGTGAAAACATACATTAAAACAAATATCTCATCAAAAATAAAGCATTTAAGATATAAATGGACGTTTGTCATTGTGTTTTGCAGTTGGTGGGTAATACTGTATTCAGAGTAATATTTCCCATAATGCATTGGAAAACTACAGTAGCCTTCTGTACAAAGCTTATGCAGTAATAAACTGCTGAAAATACATAAAAAATACTGTGGAAACAACAAATCTACAGTAACAAACTGTAAAGAACTTATACAGTAAGAAACTGTTGAGAAAAAAAAGAGAAAAAAACAGTACAAAACTGTGAAAACAACGAAAATTATTTACAGTGTCACTGTCATGCAGCCATGGCTAGTCACCTCTCCTCCATGTGCTATGTTCACCTGATTTTGCAAAATGTCATCAGGTACTGTAGGCTTTTTTTGCCCACAACTTCTCTGCACCCCCTTGCCCTTAGGCTTTTGTTTATCCATCCTAAATCCACAAATTTCTGGCTCTGAGCCACTGACTGGATCTGACACAAGAAACAGCGGGGGAGGGGTGGAGCCTGTTAAGAGTGTTAGTATGGAAAATGAACCAATGGTTCCCTACTTTATGGGCCGGTTGTTAACCAATTTTTAAAAAAACATAATATATCCACCAAGTGTGTCGGCCAGCCGGGCATTTGCTCGCTATATCAGAAAACCAGTCCTGCTGGTCACCCATGTATCAAACAGCATGTCGAGCCCATGCCACCGTCCTTGCTCTCACATCCGCAGCGCCACCAAGACAGACTCAAGCCACACACCCTTTTGAGACTCTGTGTACTAGACTCGTGGCTTTCTAAGACTCCGTGTTCGCTCCGCCGCTCACAGCATACACAGCTCGGTGACTCCGAAGACCTGTTTTTTTTTTTTTTTTTTTTTTTTTTTGCTGCTGCATCATTGGTGACATGTGCTGGCAAATAGAGTCGGAATAAGCAAATTTACAACAATTATTTATTTATTTTATTATTTGACATTCTCTATTGAAAACTACACAACAATGCATAATTTGTTGGAATCTGACAAAACATGACAGAACTACACCTGTTTGAAGTTGTCGAGACTCAAAAAGTTAATTGTGAGAACAATTAAAAATTAACACAAAAATTACCACATCCATACCTTAAAAACACTGATAAAACTAATAGATTTGGCATACAAAAAGTCAAAAACAATATTAATACATGTTAAACTTGTTTGATTGACATTGAGACAGACTGCTTTAAGATCTACTGTATGATGCACGGATCTAATATAATGTTACACATCAGTTATATTTTCTCAACAGTTAACCAAACATCCACTTATGACAAATCAGATTATATCTTTGTGAATTCTTGTCAAAACAGATATTTTTTAAACTGTAACTCTCTGTAGATGTCTATATTTTGTGGTCGCGCTTTCGTGTGTCATGTGCATGCGCTTTAGATGTGTCAGTCAGCGTAAGGAAAATCGTTTTTGAGTGTTGTCTTTTAATAACTCTCTTAACATCAATCAAGCCCACAAAGCAATTTTTCTCTGGCCCAGCTTCAGCCCACACAACCAGCTTTTGCTTGGCCCACATACTGCAATGAATTGACAGACCATGAATGGGCCAGGTCTGGATTCCTGACAAGGCCATATCAACACCAGTTTTTAACCAGAAAGACCAAAACTGAGCCACACCTGAGACTGATCCAATTTTCTGTGGCCCAGCTCTGGCCCACACGACCTGGACCAGGTCTGGATTCCATAACTAGATCCAGTTCCGGTACATGTGAAAGTCGGCACACCTCTGATCTACTGGCTGTTCTTCAACGTGATGTCCAGCTGATGCCTGACCAAAGACCACCGGCAGAACCCGCTTAATCTCCTTCCGTTTCAATGTGTATATATATATATATATATATATATCTCCCAAGGGTTTTTTCCTCCTAGGACTTTTTTTTTACTTCCCCGGCTAAAATTCCGGGGTTTTTTTCTCCTAGGGGGTTTTTCAACCCGGGGAGGCAGCCTTTTTGGGCTTAACTTCTATATGTTACATTAGTAATACGTTTGCTTATAATGTTGATTTATAGCCGCAGCAAATTTAGCTGCTTGTGCTATCGTGTATTATGTTATGCTATCTGTCGATTTTCTGTGCTTTTCACTACATCTATTATGTAAAGCTGCTTTGATACAATTACCAAATTGTGAAAAGCGCTATATAAATAAAATTGAATTGAATTTAATTGAATAACTGGCCCTGAATTAGGCCAGATCAGAATGTAACATTGGAACCAAAACATAACCTCAAGTAAACCATATCAACGCTTCTTTAAATTTTAAGTCTGGAATTTCGCAATCAAGTGGAATCATGATGGAACCTGTTCCACCTTTGTTTAATTTTTTTTTTTTTACATCACAAGCTTTACAATCACAGCTGGCAGCTTCAATGTTCAGATGTTTAGACATTAATGGCATGACCCAGATTTCCCAATTCCAAATCTAATTTATAGTGCATATTTTAACTTTAACTTTACATTCTATATTTAATATTTATGCTTGTATCCAAAGCAATGTAGAGTAGAACTAAATGGAGATCGAATCACTTAAATCAGTTAAGTTAAACCATTCAAATTAATGTAACCGTGAGATCATTCTGATACTCATGCTGTTGCCCACTGGTCATGTGCTACATCTCATTTGCTACATGTCTTGTGCTTTATCTTATCTGAGCACAAACCTTCAAACAAGCCCAACATAAGATTATATAAGAGTTTGGTTCCAAAACCAGATAACTCTGTTTTTTTTAAATCTCGTTTTAGATTGTGCATTCCAGATAGTATCAAATCAAACTGCATTTGGATTGTTTTAAAAATAAATACAGCTAAGTAGCACAATAAAACACAATAAAAACATGATAACATAATAATAAACATTTTTCGAAATTTGAGTTAATCTGGTTTTGGAACCAAACGTTTCATATTTATCTTCACAAAGGGTCTTCAAAAATGTTTAATACATTATTGTATGCATTTAACAATGCATAATTAATTTGCTTTTGTTTTTTCTTAAGTGGAATTAAGAAAGTTGGAAGGTCTGAAGACAATTGCTGTCACCACTAATGGCATGAATTTGACCAGACTGCTGCCTGGTCTTATGAAGGCTGGAGTAGATCTCCTTAACATCAGCTTGGACACTCTAGTCCCTGCCAAATTTGAGTTCATCACTAGACGTAAAGGTAAAAGATTCTGTTGATTACCAAAACATATATTACAAAACTTAGGCAAGCTGGCCACACACACACACACACACACACACACACACACACACACACACACACACCTAAAGGGTTATTAGGAACAACATACTAATACTGTTCAACCCCCTTTCGCCTTCAGAACTGCCTTAATTCTATGTGGCATTGATTCAACAAGGTGCTGAAAGCATTCTTTAGAAATGCTGGCCCATATTTATAGGATAGCATCTTGCAGTTGATGGAGATTTGTGGAATGCTCATCCAGGGCACAAAGCTCCCGTTCCACCACATCCCAAAGATGCTCTGATGACTGTGGGGGCCATTTTAGTACAGTGAACTCATTGTCATGTTCAAGAAACCAATTTGAAATGATTCGAGCTTTGTGACATGTCGCATTATCCTGCTGGAAGTAGCCATCAGAGGTTGGGTACATGGTGGTCATAAAGGGATGGACATGGTCAGAAACAATGCACAATTGGCACTAAGGGGCCTAAATTGTGCCAAGAAAACATCCCCCACACCATTACACCACCACCAGCCTGCACAGTGGTAACAAGGCATGATGGATCCATGTTCTCATTCTGTTTACGCCAAATTCTGACTCTACCATCTGAATGTCTCAACAGAAATCGAGACTGATCAGACCAGGTAAATTTTTTCCAGTCTTCAACTGTCCAATTTTGGTGAGCTCGTGCAAATTGTAGCCTCTTTTTCCTATTTGTAGTGGAGATGAGTGGTACCCGGTGGGGTCTTCTGCTGTTGTAGCCCATCTGCCTCAAGGTTGTGCGTGTTGTGGCTTCACAAATGCTTTGCTGGATACCTCAAACGTCAAAGTTGCTCTTTTATCAGCTTGAATCAGTCGGCTCATTCTCCTCTGACTTCTAGCATCAACAAGGCATTTTCGCCCACAGGACATACTGGATGTTTTTCCCTTTACACACCATTCTTTGTAAACCCTAGAAATGGTTGTGCGTGAAAATCCCAGTAACTGAGCAGATCGTGAAATACATTCGGCCCGTCTGGCATCAACAACCATGCCACACTCAAAAATGCTTAAATCACCTTTCTGTCCCATTCTGACATTCAGTTTGGAGTTCAGGAGATTGTCTTGACCAGGACCACACCCCTACATGCATTGAAGCAACTGCCATGTGATTGGTTGATTAGATAATTGCATGAATGAGAAATTGAAGAGATGTTCTTAATAATCCTTTAGGTGAGTGTAGTGAGATTTTAATCAATTGACATCAAAATAAATACTCAAAATTATTTGTAGAAGCATTGCACTAGATGGAAAATAGAAGAAATTAACATAAAAATGAAATATACAGTATATATGAATATATGACCACATTCTCCAATAACATTTGCAGGATTTCATAAAGTGATAAAAGGCATTGAGAAGGCTATTGAAATGGGCTACAATCCAGTCAAGGTAACCTGCTTTAGTGTTATATTTAATAAGGACATTGTAACATTTTTGATGGGGACATGTTTTTCTTTTTCAAGGTTTTATTTTTTTCATAAAGGCATGATGATGTAGTTACTAATCAGTTGAAAAAGTTCACTTCCTTTTTCTGCTATTGGTGTGTTGATCGTGTTTGTTTGTTTGTTTGTTAACTTGTTTAGTTATATTTCACAATCTTATCTTATTTCTTGATTCATTTTTCTAACTTTATTTACCATCATGCATCACTTTATTTCCGATTCTGTGTTTGTTACTTTGTCCGGCGCTGCACATCTACTGTTTGTCTACAATTAGTGCAGTATGTAATGATGAAATATGCACTTCATGTCACAAGTATAATTTAGCTTCTTCCATCAGAGAAGTGACATGTGATAAGTCAGTGGTAATACATCCAACCTGAGGAAGCACTTATTTAAACACAATGTGAATAAAAGCACAGGAGTGCTTATAAAGATGCGTTTTCGTCGATTGGATCACAAGTGGGCGAGAGACATTCTGTTTACCTGGTTTTTATTAATACCAGTCTGTCTCTTTTGTCCATTTTCAATCGCTTCTGTCCTGATTACTTTGAGTGGTGGTCTGTGGAGACTGCGGAGAAGTCCATCTGCTTTCATTTTAATGCAAGCTGGAGTAATGACAGGTTTAAATGGATGCGAACAAATATTACGGCACTGCTTGTGTTTTAAGTAAACATGCTGCACATTGTTTTGTACATGAATATGTTGTAGCTTTCTCTGATTTTTCAGCACAATTAATGAAATAAGATCTTGCAACTTTGACACGCTCGCAAAATAAAACTGCGGAGATCAGCCGCTTTAGTTTTATCAATGAAAGCCTAAAGATAGCGCTGTACACCGTGTGTTCATGCTAAAAGTCAGAGAAGATGTAAAACTTTGTGCTCAGTACCACAGCTTACATAAATAGGCAGAGAGAAGGCGGTCCGTGTGGCTGTTCGAACACATTCAACCACATCAAAGAGTATAGAAGCACAAGAGGGGAAACTCTGATTCGTTTTTGGCAACAGCCACTAGATGGTGCTTCAGTAGCGCGGCCGCCATTTTGGAATGAAAATTCTCACAGCCAATTCATTCTCAATTCATTCTCAGCGAATCTCATAGCCAAATCAGAAGCGCAATAGTACGTTTCTTATATTACAATTTTGTTCACTTGCTACACCTACATGAAATGCTGTATTGTCTTGTATGTATGTGTTGATTATCAGTTGTGGAATCCAATCATTAAATAAATACACATTTGAGGTAGTTTTTTTCTTGCTTTATTATGTAATTCTAATTTATGCTACTTTACACATTTACTATTATTATGAGTTACCAACTCCACTAGTTATGAAATATATTTTGTACATATTAATCCCCTGGATCCTGCTACAAACATGATAATCTTATAGAACATGATGCATTGCTCTGTCTGTTATCCTATAATTGCCACTTTTGGACGGTGGCTGTGTTTTTTTTACATAATCCATTTCGAGTAATTCTAATGTATATTTGTGTATATGTGTATGTATATGGAGCCAAAATATTATCTGTGGATGAGTTTATGTCGGTATGTATGTATGTAAAGTTAGCCTATATAAAAGTGGAAGACTTGTCTAAATATCTGGAAATAAGCTGTAAAAAGGGATTAAAGCTCACGTAACACACGCTGTTTCTGCATTTCTGATATTAATCTGGAGTACCTATGGAGTAGTATGACATCCTTTATATCTCTGAAGAGTCTTTAGTTTAATCAGATTTATAAAAGAAAGATTAGCTTTACCGAATCTTTCCGATAACGTACGAAAAAATGAAGAAGGAGGAGTTATAACACGGGAGGAGCGAGTACGAGTCATGCAACACTATACAACACTGTTTTAACTTATGATTCACTACATGTTCGTGTCATTTATATAATATACACGCGCCTATTTCCAATATAAGACAGAAGTCTTACTTACCGCGTGTAACTCGTCATGAAAATCCACCGCATCAAACACACACACGCAAAACTCCGCTGCTAATCCGGATAATAAACTATATCCATTGTTTCCATAAGGCTGGATGTCTTCTCCTTACATCCAAAAACACACTTCTTGTTGTGCCATTGTTGACTTTTGAAATTAGACAAAGCTGAGTGGCGTGATAAGCTGTTAGCAAGCTCTAGCGTCTCCCGCTGACTGGCGGCTGGGCGGGGTTTTCCAGGGGAAGTTTTCCGGCGGAAGCCCATATAAAGAAGTGATACGTATCGAAAACCCCTGAAACGTCAGTTAGAACCGTAATCGAAAAAAATTAGCCGAAACTTCCCAGATAGCACACGTACGTCTCAGATACGTATCTGCGAGGTAATCACTCAGATTTCCATTCCGTCTGGAAAACGTATTATAAAGGTCGTTTGCCCATATGAATTACGTATCTGAGACGTACGAGCCCAGCCGTTTTGAAGACGCTTTTAAGATCTTTTCAAGACGCTTGATATTTAGAATGATGGTTAGCAGATGTTTCTAAGATATTTCCAAGATGTTTCTTAGATCTTTAAAAGATCTTTATAAGAGCTTTAATCGAGCTCTTTCTAAGATGTTTCTGAGAGCTTTAAAAGACGATTAAAAGATCATTAAAAATAAATTGCTCTAAACTACATCTTCTACACAGTTATACACACATATTATTACAATATATCATTGACAACAATTAAAACAGTTTTTTCAATAAAACAGGCAGTTGATTGCGTAAAATTTATTAAAATTAGACAAAGGAAAACATTCATAAGATGCATATTTACACGAGTGTATGCAAAAAAAGCAATGTTTTTCTATAACATACAAAGAAACACAATATCTTTAAATTAATCAAATGCTTCCTCGGGCAAAGAACATCTTTTCCCGATTTTCCGCGTCTCCTTCAGTGGTAGACGGACAGATTCTTCATCTGCAGCAGCTGCATTCTAAAAGAAACCATTACAAAAATAAGGAAAAATTAATTTTACAAACTAGTTACAAACTATGTCATATGTTTTCTTTGTTTCATCAATATAACTCTGATTAGAATGTCAAACAAAGATAAAATCATCCGTATTAATCGTCAATATCGTGTATATTATTAATATGAGTGTCTTTGCGTTAAATTCGTGCTACACCACACCATGCACTTATATCGACGTCGCAATGCAAAAGAAGAAGGGCAAGAAAGAAACCTGTCCTGGTCTGGCGATTTAAGGGAACATTTGTTTAAGGTATGTAGTAATAATACATTTTAATAATGCTGGGTGTGGGATCAGTTAACTAGAAATTTCGTTGATAATAAGCAATGTATGTACAGTAACTAGCTAGTTCACGTTAGATATTTTATTCACGTGTCTGTGGTTATTTTAGGTTTTTGATAGTTAATTTCACTGATAGTTTGAGCCCGTGTAAATTTCTTAAAAACCTGTAATTATTATTTTATTTAACATAATTATGTTTGCTGTCAAGACTGATATTTATTTATATATATTTATTGACGTTGATATGTAAACTTAACCTACTCAGTTGTACTTGACTAATGCAATAATGACAGGTCCACCTGTTTAAGTATATTGTAAAACATTTGAACATAACAACATTTGGACATAACATACACACATTGTTTCCGCCTGCATCAATTTAGTTGTATAGCTGCATTGCTGGTTAACACCTCTGGGCAGATTCTCCATGTTCTTCTTTTATGTGTAGCTGCTCACCTTAAACAGATACAGTACATTGAAGTAATGTTTAAAACAAATTAAGCCCTATAATATTGTTTATGTTTACAATAATTGGTAAAAAGTTTGACGGATAAAATGGTTCTTACCATTCTCTATATAAGCCCCTCTGTTAACTTTTGTTCAAGCCTGTCTAGATCTTTTATCAGTCTAGAAAGATGTTGGAGAAAAGACATCATCCTCTTCTATAATCTCCATCTGTAATTGGATTAACAATTGGACCAGTGAATGCAGGTGACTCCAAGATTGTCTCGTTTACAGCTGCAATATCAAAAAAATAATTGAATTGAGGCTTTTTATATACATTTAGTATTTTTTATTAAAATTCATAATGAGCATATGTATACATTGATTTAAAACAGTACTCAAGACTGTAGATTTACTGTGAGGTTTTGAATGTTGGACAGATTATCAGACCTGCATCTGCCTCAGACATGTTGATGTTTAGCTAATGACGATTTAAAATACATTTATTATTATTTTTTTTTTAGGCAACTTACTCTCCATTCGACCTTGCAGGTCACACCATGGTCTCAAGAGTGAAAATGAGTGCTCTATGGATTGAACAGAAAAGGTAGTATTAAACAGTGTTATGTTGTATTTAAGTGCCATGAACAATGCGTTTATGTTTTCTTCCTAATTATGTCAACAAATGCTCTCTTACCTTGCATGGTACTTTAGGTGAATCAAAACTCCAACCATCTGTATGAGGGTCTGGATGGATAAAGGATGCCCACTGGAGCTGGAAATGATGGATCAGGTCATTTTCATTTGTCACATTTACAAAGAAGCACACTCTAAGGATTGCGTTACCCTGTCTGTGGCAAATACACTAGACAAAAGTATTGGGAGGCCTCATTCTAATAAACATGTTTATTTATTCCAGTATGTCCAATCAAAACAAATATAAATGCTATACCATATAATACCACCACAAAGAATTTTGATTTTGATTTTTGTTGCAACAGTTTTGTAAGTGCCTTTTTCTGTTCCGAAATAACTACAGCTTCTTGTACAAGTTATTGATAGGTTTAGGTGATGAGTTGTTGGCTAAAAACCTTTGAGTCATATCAAAGGTGTTAGCTGAGTTAAGGTCTGGGGTTTATTCAGACCAGTCAAAGTTCTTCCACACCAGACTGAATCACTCATTTTCTGTTTGAACCTTACTTTGTTTGTAGGGTCATTCTTAAGTTGGTATTGAAAAGGGCCCTGCCAAAACTCTTGCTATAAATTTAGCATCAAACGGTTTTTCTAGAATATCATATGCTGTAGCATTAAGATTTGTGCTCATGGAAATAAGTAAAGTATTTAAACCTGTTTATTAGAAGGAGGTGTCGCAATAGTTTTGTCTATATAGTTTATGTTTAACAAGCCAAAATAACTAGGGCTGCTTCTTTTTAAGAACTTTTGGGTATTTTTAAATCAGCCAGAGGAATAACAGTCCTTAAATGTGTAATGTACTGCCATAATTTTGTAATGATCAAACGTGAGGTCAGATTCTTGTTAACCTACTGTTTTCTTTCTTGATGGTTAGCCGAGTGTCCCAGGACAGAAAATCTGTTTCGTATGAATCAGAGTCAGACATTAACATCTAATATGTAATATCTAGTGATATGTTTTCTTAGATAATGCTGTGAACAAATGCTCTTTTACCTTGAATATTAGGTGGATCCACACTTGAACCATCTGTATGATGATCTGCACCCACTGGATCTGTAAATGGTGGTGCAGGTAAGTTTCACAAGTAAACAAACTCAAATCCTATTCAGACCATTCATGATTCCAGCAATAACCAATTTTTTTCGTAACAATAAGACTGCATTTACAATGCAAATCTTAATGCACAGATCATATTTTTTTGACTATATTTATTTTTTGTTCTGCTCTTTTTATATTTACATAAGACACTATTCATATCTGATATCGGTGTTACAGTAATTTGCAAAACTACAGTTAATATGAGTGTCATGATTTGCACTTGAGTTTTGTATCGACTTAAGCCAGGGTCACTGCCAATTTAGGCATGTTTTAATTATGACACTTAAACAATTGTATATGTACTTCGATAAAGGTTTTTGCAATCATGGAAACATAAGTGAATCGCAGACAGCATTCTTCTTTTACGAATGTAAAATGGCTGGAGTAGTGATGTCACTAGCTAAATTAATTTTCATTTGACCTCCCCCACAGAAAGACACAGCACATCATTATATCGTTGGCTCCGCCCACTGGTGTTCAGTCTAAAGTAGTAGTTGTTGACAATCATAAAGTTGTAATAACAGTAAGATTGTGATGTCAGACAAACATTGTGCTGTTGCTGGCTGTGGGAAATTAGTGTCTTTGTAAGGGTCGCAAATAATTTGAAAATATTTATGTTTCAAAATATTGCCCCCCTACCATGAACTAAACTGGACTGTTGCAGAGACCAAGTGTAGTAGGGTACGGAGCGCTCACACTAGTCACACCAAACTTTGGAGGTAAAACATACTTTGGTATGATACAGTATGCATAGTGTGAGTACCCCATAATTTTACTGTAAACCATGCCGCTCCTTGGAGCTTATTTCTATGTATATTTTAAATACTTTCTTCATTCTCTTGTGATTATTTTTGCAGGTTTCTGAATTGATGTCAGATGCAAAGCAGAAGCTTATTTTCTTCCAGTTTGGCTTCATTGTGGAAAAATGCTTGAAACTAAAATGCAGGTGACATTCTTTTGTTTATTGAAGCTATGACAAATAATTTGTCTGTTTAGTTAATGTTTTATTCAGTGTAACTGTTCCTAAACATTGTTCCTCGAGGTCCTCTGCTATTCACATTTTGTATGTCTTCCTTATTTAACACACCTTATTCAAATCATCAGCTCATTAGTAGAGATCTTCATGAACTGAACTGAGGCTGTGTCCAAATGTTCACACTTGTCTTTGCACTAGACTACTTACATTACGTTTTTTTTGTATTTGGCCTAAGTATTCTAGTGGGCGTGAAGATCCCAAGCGTGCATGTAGAATTATTCATCCGATGGGACACACTTAGCATGTGTAAAAATTTTAATCCAGGTAGTGCCAGCAATTTGCACCAAAACGTGTTTGTGTTTAATTTACTACTTTTAATTTATATTTAACATTTTTAAGTTTTTCTGTAAATAAAATGAACACTCTGAAATGAACATTTGCTTATATCAAACTTTTAGATGCAGAATTATTTGCTCCTGTAAAAAAGCTCTTTGTTTTGAGTATGTAGCTTTATTAAAGTGTATTATTTATTCAGTAGTCCCTTAATAAACGACACAATGTTGCAGATGTTTCACAAAATGCATAACAATAATGCAGTGAACACCATAGAAATGTTAACATACAATTAAAAGTCTCATGCTTTACATCCAGAACATGATGCACGATAGGATGCACAAAGTGATATTTGGACGCAGCCTCAGTCTGTCAGATAAAAGAGACATACAGAATGCACAGAGCAGTGGGACTCCATGAACAGAGTTGAGAACCACTGCTGTAACTCATTATATGCTTACCTGACTCATGCAGAATTCTGGCCTGGTGTTTGGTCCCCCCTTTCTCTGGCTTGTGTCTCCATCATCATTACACTCTTGTCAGTGTAATAGTATCGTCGTCTGCGTACCAGGACTTTGTTACTCAGCTGTCCCTTCTCCTTCAAGCTACATTTTTGTCAAGCTGCAACAAGTTGGAATACATAATTATTAACGTTTAATGATTTTGATGTATGAAATATGTAACAGAAGCAAAAAATGTATAGATATTCTATTAAGAAATTACCTTTTTGTTGTTTGTTTACTGACCTTTCAACCATATTGCATTTATAATTGATCATCATACCTTTGGTCTACTGTTAACAGGCTACTTTAGAAAACAAAGTCAAACAAAAAAGAGAGAAAAAATTATAAATGCTGAATGTGTCTCATCTTAAATACATTGTTGTTGTTTTTGTTTCATTGAATTTGGATGTTTTGATGATTTAAGGAAAATTTACGTTGCATATATATTGATGTTTTAAATCAGAGTTTGTTAATGACACTTAATCATTAACAAACATTTAAAAAGCTTTATTACAATACTAATTGATAATATTAATGTAATAATCTTGTTTTGTAACACCCTAAATCACTGAGCGCACAAACGCTACCCCTGTTACAAGCATGAGTGGTTGACTTCATGCAGACATGCGCAGACATTGAAGTACCGCGAGAGTGATTCAAAAGCCCACGAAACAGTGTAATCACGCGGTACTGTGATGTCATACTGGTTAACGCTAAGCCACGTGAAGCCGGACACAAGGGCTACACTAATCTTTGGGCTGGAGTAGCCTGTGGTTTTTAAGGCTTCGTGTCTCTTCGCGTTAAACGATCGCAGAACGATTTATTTCTCTTTTTCACCTCGATCTTTGGCCTCGTGTGATTTACCAAAACCAACATGTGAAGTTACAACGCTGACGAAGGAGTTTCATCAGTAGAGGTAAGTAACCAACATTATGTTATGCATGTAGTGGATCTAAAGATTGATTGTCGTATATGATCATTCTTTTTTTGGTTTGTTTGTTTGTAACGTTTATCAATGCAAGCCAAAATCGAGCTGCAAATCCTGAAGGCAAGGCACGTTGAACACGTAACGTTAACCGTTTTCTCAGCGGTGGTGGGGTAAACATTTGCTAAGTTAGCCTAGACCAGCCCCTGTTTAACTTAAAGTTACTTGAGTTATAAAATGTATCAATCTTCCCGCCCGACTTGCTTGGAGTAAGTTAACGTTATGTAAACGACCGGTATTCACAAGAAGCCTTAAAGTTTTATAGCGAAGTGGTTTGATAATTAAGTTAATATATTTTATCAGTTGTATTAGCTATAAAGTTGTTATATCTGTGAATTAATTCGTATTTTTGTCAGTTTCTAACAACACATACATGACAAAAGGCTAGCGTAACGTTAATAACGTACGTTAAGTTACTTACCAACACGAACAAACTGAGTCTGACAGACAAATTAACTTAAAGCCAACAATAAATAAAAAAAACATATTATAAATTAACATAAACGTTATGTTTACGAATTATATTATTTACATGTTAATAATGATGTTAAATGCGAAGAAAATGTTGAAGTGTGCCTGAGGAAAAACGGTCATATGATGAAAATGGCGCTCACGTGACGTACGAATGGCCTCGCGACCACTGTCTATGCTCGCGACCAGCTCGCGCTTGCGCGACAGAAGGGTTAACTTTCTGCTCCAACCTGCAACCATTTGAATGCAGGGATAATAACAAATAACCAAAGTTTAATAATATTGCTGGATTTTTTATAATGCTTAATAAATTATGCGTGTAAATTTACACATATTTATTACGTCACTGACATTGTTTTTTTATTGCGTTTATTTCTTTTATATTGATTGAAAATGAAAACCTTATTTAATTTACCTAAAATTTGTTTGTGTTTAACACTGATTTATGTTGTTTTTCTGTTTAATATTAGTGTGTCCTGGTAAATGTGTGCTCGGAAACATGCAGATTACAGTATTTACAGAGCCGACCTTGAGGCACCCACTGATGGATAATCTGTTTACCTAAAAACAGGTAATGTATAAACATTGCAAATATAATGAATTCACAAGTATATAATTTCACAAATATTAAATATTATTAACAATTATTATTAATAATGTACATATTAAATCATATTATACATGTTCAGTTGTTCTGTTAAGTTATTTGAAGGATATGCATGGTAGATCAATTAGATTATCTTTCTCACTAGCTATAAGCAGCATGCTATATAAATGTTCCACTTAAAGGTGTAGCGGAGGATTTTCTTGAATTTTAGAAAAGAAACGCCATCTCCGCTTTTTTAAAAAAATGCAATTGCGCAACACTCCAGATTGACAACTAGGAGGACCAATAGTCTTGATGATCCACCCGGAAAATCTAAATTCTCTGCAATACCTTTAATGTTTAATGCTCTTTTACCTTGATTGTTAGGGTGGTGTTCATACAAAGCAACTTATTGCTCATCTGCTTGAGAGAAAGTTACTGCTGGGGCTCTCCTGCTAAGGTTGTCTTAATTCTAAAAAGAAATTAAGTCATTTAGGCTTAGGTCATAGCAAGTTTTGAATGAATGACTTCACAATCTGTTTTAATAATGTTTATTTACAATGTATTTTATTCCACTTACCTGAATCGTGCAGAGGCTTGATGTTTAGTCCACCGGTTGTCTTCTCCAACCTCTGAGTGAAGCCACCACGAGGGGTCGTGTTAACCATTTTTTTTTTATTTTAGTGCACAGTGAGTGTGTCTACATAGTCTAAACGCTTAATAAACTGATAACGTGTAAGGTCATTTAAATGCATAAAATGGTTTTCTTTTATAGGGTAAAGCCCATAAATGGCAAAAACTGATTGGCACAGGTAGTTTTTTTGCTCTTAAACCAGATTTTAACGTCTTTTTTGCCGTTTCGTATGTGCGTATGTCTCCACCTGTGATAGATAAACTTAACAAATAAAAGTAAATTAAAACGCTTGAAACATGTTAATGTAATAAGCTGATTTTTATAATATCATAATAAGATAATTGTCCTCTTATTATGTGCATGTAAACATACTCAATGTCTTTGTTTATCCTTTGTCTCAAGTCACACTGAGTGTGAGAAGTAATTTGTCCAGTGCTGTCGTGAAATCTAATGATAACTGCAATTCCTTCAGTCTAACATGATGGTTGAATTACACACAGATAAACTCCCACTTTATAGACCACAAGATTTGAGTTCAGGCAGATTAAGATAGTTGATTGAGTTTAGTTGTTATAGTTTGGCTGTTGGCTCATATTATTGATTTTGACAATTTTCTTACAGCCCTTGTCTGTCAAAATAATGCAACCTCTGGTTGTAAAGCACATTTTAAACTGATCTTCTTCATTCTGTCACTAGCCCACCACAATCCATGTTTACCAGCTGTGGAAGTGCAGGCCAAAAATCTTCCTTCACCTGTGGGCCTCTACCCACATGTAGATAAGGTAATGAATTATTTGATTACTGTCGCTGTTTCTGTCACTGGGGCAAAATAACTGCCCTAGAGAACATGAAGAATAGACAAAACTGTGGTATTGCGCTAGCCCTAAAAATGTGAGAATCTTGATGTTTCTAACACATTGTACAACCGCTTAGTAGGCATGGGCCAGTATAAGATTCTGGCGGTATGATTACCTTTAGCAAAAATACCACGGTTTCACAGTGTTGCGGTATTCCCATTGCTACACAAATTTTTTTTATTTTTAAATGGCAGGTAAAAATAAAGCCTTTAAATTATATTATATATAATATTTTCGAAATGTATATTACATGTAAACATCAAATCAATCACATGACTTAATGAATTTTGTATAAATACAGTTCATACCTTGGAGACGGTTTCACAGACCATTTTAGTGGTTTTGTAACCTTGACTGTTTAAAACCACGGTGTACCTTAAAACTGGTAACCAGCCCATGCCTACCGCGTAGTATCTATTATTAAGGTGGTTGACAGGTCTGTTTGCATGTTATTGCATTGGTAATAATTTATTGTTTATAGTCCAATATTGATTGTGAGAATTATTTAAATTTCCTTAAAAATGTTCTAACATCTTTTCCTTTCTTTTCTTAATGCAGCACTTCAGGAGAAACCTGCTAAGATGCACAGATTCAACTCTGGCCCATTGTCATCCCAACACCTCATCTGCCATCAGTTTCGTTTAGTGTCGGTCTATTGCAAAAGTTCTTATAAACTTTAAATGAGACTTTGTGTTAAGCAGGGGTTTCCAAACTTTTCATTCCACAACATATTAAGCCCAGGATACACAGCAGGATTTTTGCAATGCAATAAGACCTTATCACACTGTGTGACAAGGATTGTTTAAACTTCAGCAGTAGACTGTTGATGAAGACACCTATTGAATCTGAAGCTGCGACATCTGTCATCAGCATGCGCTAGTGGTAAACAAATACAGGTTTGCAGATCGTAGAAGCAAACACATTGTTGATGTGCGATGATCATGCTGAACTTCTTACACTGTCATAAAACTATCGTACGTGTCTTTGGTCCAAGGACTGGGAAAACAGACGTCTTTAAACCTCTCGCACTGTATGAGATAGGACCACCAATTAAGAGCCACGATCACAGAAATCTCCACGATTGTTTCACGATTGGTAATCTTTCATCTGGGACAGCCAAAAATCGTGCCGTGTATTATGGGCTTTGGACAGGTGTAATCTTATAGTATATCAAAACCATTGCTAATAATTAATTGGACAAACCATCACTACAATGCAACACTCACTATCTTACGGTGCGACCCACAAGTGGGTCTTCACCCACAGTTTAAAAACCCTGAGTATGAGAAAGAGTATGTTGTATTGTAATTTAAGTCACATCTAAGTGTTATGGAGCAGTTTGTCATTATATTCATAGTATTACATGGTTCTTTCAGCAGTTACTACGTTACAGTGCTCTTAAAGTGTCCTGATCAGCTTTGGGTCTTGTGAAGTAATGTAATGAGAACTTGATCAATAGCTTTGCAGTATTTTGTTACACTGTGGCTGTAATCATATTAACACATAGGTTAAACATTTTATTCAAATTTGGTAAACAAACTAGTCAATATAATTCATGCTGTGATGGATTAAACGTGGTCAAATGATTGTGTATTCAATTTTTTATGAGGTTTCTTCATCTATATAAACATTCTCAATATCACCTTTGGTTTGCTCAGAGTTTGTTCAGATGATTTTTAAAACTAAATGTTGTGAAAATGCAAGGTGTGTTACACAATTTCAATGGATGGCGTGGGGTCAAAAACTATCAAAAGTTTCAACCTTAGATATATAACTGTTGACAAACACACTTAATGTGAGTCACACCCAGTAATTATAATAAGCAGGAATTGCAGTAAGCAGGGTCACCTTAAGATAATCAGCTTGTTGGCAATTGTTTTATTTATTTAAATGTATAACGTTTTTCATTTCAGACTGATAAAACAGTCAGAGGGGCAGTGGCTGTTGGCAATGATGTTCTTGTGTGTTTTGTATTTGTTAATATTTTGTAGTCAGAAAGAGTATGAGATCACCTTTTCTTGTGCGTGGTGCTTTATCTACGGTAAGTGCCTTTTTAACGTTTTGGATTAAACGAAAAATGTCTATATTGCTTTTTTATTATACGTGATATGGGCTTTTATTAATTATATTTAATTATATTTTTTGCTTCAAAATTAATGCCAACCCTTAAAAACATGTTGACTATATTTTTAAAACAATTAAACAAGACATTTATTTAAAAAATGAAATGAGTTGGAGGTCTTTGCTGATTCGTCTGCGTTTGATCGGATTCAAGACCAAACGGAGATGCATTGCAGGCAGGTAGGAATTAGAATTTTTTTAAGATCTTAAATACGTCTTGTAGAGATATGGAAGACGTATTATTCAAAGACGATCGTCAGCAGATGTAAAGATCTTTACAAGACGTATCTGAGACGTACGTGTGCTATCTGGGTTGTACGAACCCTGGCGAAGTGCATTCGGCACAGAAATACTCTGAAACACGCCCAACTGCATTTTTGACACTTTGCCTACGTTTAGCATGAGGAAACAACTCTATAACTGTGTTAATAAGTCAGAATGCTTGAAATACCATTAAACCCCCCCTTTAATGATCACTGGTCTGATTGTATGTTATTCTGTGTTATCATCATTCAGTTTGAATTTGATCTTTTAATGTACAAAGTAGCTGATATTGCCATTACTTCTAGTTGACTCCCGAGTCGCTCCCATTCCAAAATGGCAGATTCGTAGGGCTACTGCTGGGCGCTGGTGTTGCAATGGAACTTTCTATTGAGTTTCCCCTCTTGTGCTTCTATACTCTTTGACCACATGCGGGCCAATGCTAGCCAGCTTGGCAAAAAAGTATCTCTGTGTCCAGTCCTCTTCTACACCCTCAGAGCCAGTGTTCTCTACAGCAGGGGACACAGTGAGCATGGAGTGGGGACGGCTTTTACCTGAGAAAGTTGACATGCTGATTTTTCTAAAAAAAAAAAAAAAATAACAGCTAGTATTGTTTTCTACATAAGTGCCCTGGATGTTGTAGGGATTTATTTTTTAGTAAAGATTGTGTGTATTATTAAACATTTCAAAATAATTAACCAAATTTTGAAAATTAGAGGTTTGGGCTTATTATGTCCACTGAAAGTCACTTAAGTGAAAGTACCGAAAAAGGTAAAAATATTGTGGAGGTGGTAGTAAATTGAGGTAGTAAATTCATCTCCATGATTCCTGCATATACCCTGGTCCAAATTTACAATAGTAAAACTAATATTAGATTTACACATTCCTCATGAAATATGTCATCCATTCCTTTATGACTTTAATAGACTGTCCAAACAGGAATATTTTAAAACAAATTCAGTGTACGGTTTCTTAATTCAAACGACATTTTAAACATCGTTGTGATCATGACTAGTTTAACTTCTTTGCGCTTGTTTTATTTTTTCACCGGCTGTGTATGTGCTTTGCGCAGGTGCGGCACACGCATGCTTGCTTTATCGAAAATTGTTAAGTTTTATAAGATCAATTAATTGTTAACATTAAAGTATTTGCGTTTGAATGATGGTTGGTCGAGAACAGTCAGCCATTCTCCTCAATGGTAAAGATTAGTGTTGGGCGATATGCCCCATTTTGAGATCGTCCTATCGTCAGCCTGTGAGATCGGCGATACACGATAGTATCGGGGGGCGGGGCAGTAGTTTACTCATTTTTTTATTTGTTAATTTTTTACTCATTATTACAAGTCACTTGATGGGTGGACAAAAAAAGAACAAGTAAAGTACCGAAAAAGGTACCGCTGTGTACCGGTATCGAATTCCAGGTACCGGTATTGGAACTGGTACCGGTAAAAATGTGAACGGTACACAACCCTATTTACATTTGTAAATAACAAAACAAAAAATGAACAATGTATTGTATATAAGCATTTATTAGTTCTTTTTTATGTCATTACAGTAATTGATGTTAGTTTAAGGTGCATTAACTAGTGTAAACTAACTTTTAAAATGAAAATGCTAAAATTAATAACATTAACAATAAATCAATCAATCAATAAAATACATTAGTGTACCTAATATGTATGATGGGTGTTACAGTGGCTGCGTCTGAAAAACTTAGGCAGCTGACTTGTTGCCTCACTGCCTCATGAGGCAATAACTTTGCGGGCATGAAGGCAGCTCAGAGAAACGGACACACTTCATAGGTAGCGTGTTTGAAATATAAACAGTATGTGCCTTTGTGATAACTAATCACATATTTAAAAACTACAATAATAATTTCTTGCTAGAAATGCAATTAAAATGTGTAAAAAGTGAAAATATACATTTACTTACACTAAATTTGTGCTCCAGCCGCTTTCTTGGCCGCCATTTTATTTTTTCGAACTCGACCTGGCTCAACCAATCACATTACCCATGCGCAAACATGCATAGAATTGTGGAACAGGACGATGAAGGTATCTCAGGAGTCAGGAAGTAAACCTAACATTACATTCGGACATGCCTTGATGCCTTGGAATGCTCCCTCAGAAGGCAGCAATTTAGAGTTTTCGGACGCAGTCAGTGTCACACTTATAGTAAGTAGTAAGTGGTGCTTGCATACCCCTCCTACACCCCCAAAAAAAGGGCTGCTGCTTGATGTCGTGTTGGTAGTAAAAATATTGTGGAGGTGATAGTAAATTGAGGTAGTAAATTCATCTCCATGATTCCTGCATATACCCTGGTCCAAATTTACAATAGTAAAACTAATATTAGATTTACACATTCCTCATGAAATATGTCATCCATTCCTTTATGACTTTAATAGACTGTCCAAACAGGAATATTTTAAAACAAATTCAGTGTACGGTTTCTTAATTCAAACGACATTTTAAACATCGTTGTGATCATGACTAGTTTAACTTCTTTGCGCTTGTTTTATTTTTTCACCGGCTGTGTATGTGCTTTGCGCAGGTGCGGCACACGCATGCTTGCTTTATCGAAAATTGTTAAGTTTTATAAGATCAATTAATTGTTAACATTAAAGTATTTGCGTGTGAATGGTGGTTGGTCGAGAACAGTCAGCCATTCTCCTCAATGGTAAAGATTAGTGTTGGGCGATATGCCCCATTTTGAGATCGTTCTATCGTCAGCCTGTGAGATCGGCGATACACGATAGTTTCGGGGGGCGGGGCAGTAGTTTACTCATTTTTTTTATTTGTTAATTTTTTACTCATTATAACAAGTCACTTGATGGGTGGACAAAAAAGAACAAGAGCAACACAGTCATGACCGCAACCTTCTTAAAACTGATGCCATTAATGCGAGCACGTCATTAAAACCCTAACCATGATTACTTAATAATTGTAAAAACATGCATCTGCACACGCACACACACACACACACGTGCGCGCACATACAAACAATTCAATTCATTTGTTAGGTGCTGTTGCAGAGGGCTACACTTGTCAAGCAGTGGTGCTTTCAGGGGTGCCTTTTTAAACGCATCGGTCCAGCGGAACGCAATGATATTTAAAACACAATCATATATTAAACACGAGGGACGTGTTGCTACAACTCATTGAAATGCATATCATAAACAGGATTAATACCTAGTGATCTGACTTCGGACAGAGCGCAGCTCTCTGCAGTCTGCACGTACGCGGGAGTGAGAGAGGCGCCAATACGCAGCGGGTCATATTTTAAACAAAAAGTAAAGTTTCCTCAGCTCGCATGAAACGCATTAAACTGAACAAATACATTAATTAAGGATTAATACGTTAGTTTATGTTTAGACTTCGGATAGACGCGCGTGCACGTGAGACAGAGAGAACCGCAGCTGCTCGTGACGCGGCGAGCTGGATTTAGTGCTAGAAGGAGTCTACGCGCGCATTAAGTGCAGTTACGTGCAAGAAGGAATTCTGTCTTTACAAGCTCTCCGGGTAAAGTGAAGCCCACAAACCCTCATGCGAGGAAAAGCATGCAATGTGGATGTTAATGTAAACTATGATGATAATAATAATAACCATTCGCTATCGCCAACTATCGTCATGACTATCGCCATGAAAGCCTGCCATTGGCGATTTGTCTGAAGATCGTCGATACACGATACTATCGTCTATCGGCACAACCCTAGTAAAGATCCAAAATTGCACTGGACGTGGGAAAAAAACTGAAATATGAATTATTTTTCCACACACAGCTGTGATATAATTACAACATAATAAATTAATGAATAAATGTGGTAACATTACCTATAAAAGGTTTTATGAGTGAATGGCCATCTGTCAGTCCTCACTTCACTGAGAGAGATTTAAACTTGCGTCAGAAACATTTGTGCTAAACTGTGAGATAAAACACACAAATAGGAATTATTTTTCAATTAAATAACTGTGGTTTACTCATAAAATAATAAAGGAATTAATAAATGTGGTAACGTTACCTTTTAAAAGGTTTTATGAGTGAATGTCTGTCCTCAGTTTTCACTGAGAGAGATTCAAAGTTGCGCTGGAAACTTTTGTGCTAAACCGTGAGAAAACTACGGTGGCCCTGAAGTGCAAACCACAACAACAAATTACTAAACAACAACAACAAATTAAAAAACACCACAACAAATTAAAAAACACTACAACAAATTAAAAAACAACAACAAATTAAAAAAAACACTACAGCAAATTAAAAACCACTACAGCAAATTAAAAAAACACTACAACCAAAATAAAAAACACTACAACAAAATAAAAAACAAATACAAAATAAAAAACACAACAGCAAGTTAAAAAACATTACAGCAAATTAAAAAAACACAACTACAAATTAAAAAACACTACAACAAATTTAAAACACAACTACATTAAAAAACACAACTACATTAACCTACTGGAAGAGGTAGGTACCAGTGGGCCATAGACATTATATACGTGGACACCTCTTAGAGTGAGCTGCCTATTGGAGCTGACGTATCGCGCGGCCGCCATCTTATAAGCGGGAGAGATTTAGTTATGATACAGGACGCTTTGTAGTTGTGTCTTTTCAATTTTTGTAGTGTTTTTTATTTTGTAGTTGTTTTTTATTTTGTTGTAGTGTTTTTTTTTACTTGCTGTTGTGATTTTTATTTTATGTTTTTTTTATTTTGTTTTAGTGTTTTTAAATTTGTATTTGTGTTTTTAATTTGTTGTAGTGTTTTTAATTTGTAGTTGTGTTTTTTAATTTGCTGTAGTGTTTTTTTAACTTGCTGTTGTGTTTTTATTTTGTACTTGTTTTTTATTTTGTTGTAGTGTTTTTTAATTTGCTGTAGTGGTTTTTAATTTGCTGTAGTGTTTTTTTATTTGTTGTTGTTTTTTAATTTGTTGTAGTGGTTTTTAATTTGCTGTAGTGTTTTTTAATTTGTTGTTGTTTTTTAATTTGTTGTAGTGTTTTTTAATTTGTTGTTGTTTTTTAATTTGTTGTAGTGTTTTTTTAATTTGTTGTGGTGTTTTTTAATTTGTTGTTGTTGTTTAGTAATTTGTTGTTGTGGTTTGCACTTCAGGGCCACCGTAGAAAACACATAAATATGAATAATTTTTCACTTACAGAACTATTGTATACTCACAACATCATAAATACATTAATAACTTATGTAACTTTACCTTGGTTTTAAAAGTAGGAATGACTGTTTGGTCGAGAACAGACAGCCAGTCAGTAAGTCCTTACTGAGAGAGATTTAAAATTGCACGGGACACATTTGTGCAAACTGTGAGACAACACACATACAGTGGATATAAAAAGTCTACACACCCCTGTTAAAATTGCAGGTTTTTGTGATTTAAAAAATGAAAACAAGATGAATCATTTTGGAACCTGTTCCAACTTAATTCCGTACTTCCAACCTATATATTAAAGCTAATAACAAGAAGAAAACTTTTGTGGTGAAAAAATGGCAAGTAAAGTTGTACAATAACCAGGTTGCATAAGTGTGCACACCCTTTAACTAAAACTTAGTTTAAGCACCTTTAGATTTTATCACAGCATTCAATCTTAATGGGAATGTGTCAATCAATTTCACACTTTTGAATTTGCAATATTTTGCCATTTCTCCTTTCAAAAGCATTTTAAATCTGTCAAATTGGTTGGGTGTCTCCTGTGCACAGCCCTCTTCAGATCACCCCATAGAAGTAGTTGTAGTAACCCGGCACTCGTCAAACTTTTATGACCCCCTCCCCCACCCGCTGACAGCTTGTGTTCTGACAGCTCGTGTTTTATGACCCCTTGACAGATGGTGTTTTATGACCCCTTGACAGATGGTATTTTGACAGGTTGTGTTTTATGACCATTGACAGATGGTTTTATGACAGTTTGTGTTTTATGACCCCTTGACAGATGGTGTTTTGACAGTTTGTGTTTTATGACACCATTGACAGATGGTGTCTTGACAGGTCGTGTTTTATGACCCCTTGACAGATGGCGTTTTATGACCCCTTGACAGATGGTGTTTTGACAGGTCATGTTTTATGACCCGTGACAGATTGTGTTTTGACAGTTTGTGTTTATGACCCCCTTGACAGATGGTGTTTTGACATTGTGTTTTATGACTCCCTTGACAGATGGTGTTTTGACAGGTCGTGTTTGACAGTTGCCGCCAGTGTCTCTATCCCCCTCCATCCCTCCCTTCTTTCTAACCCATGCGCGTCTCACCGCTGAGTGTCTCACAGCGGGTGCGTGTTGTAAACGAGTAAAGATTTCTAAAACTCATTGTTGGTAAAATAATTCACCATTACACTGACAAAAAGTAAATGTTTGTTTTAGATTTAGACAAATCATGAACAAGGCTCTGATTAAAACTTTTGATTGTAACATCACAAGTTATTTAATTAAATATTCCGTATACGTGTATAGTTTAAGCAATGACCTAAGCCATAACCTTCGGCGCCGTCAATACTATAATCTTTAGACGAAAGTCTAAACTAAATAAAATTTTAAACGGTTCATGAGGTCCGTGAATCTTTTCATGACCTGCTCTATAGTTTCACGCGTATTAAAGAGCACTCTCCAGCGGTGCCTGACAAAGCGCCGGGTGTGCGTTCATATTTGCCATTTTAAAATAAACTTAATAAATGTATTTCTGTCCACTATGGCAAAATAGGAGTTTATTTTAGATTTAGGGGATTCTTTAACCAAGTCTCTGATTAAGACATGTGTATACGTGCACAGATGGTGCCAGAGAACTTATATCTGACGTTAATAAACTTTTAAAATGTTTTTAAGACGTCTTCACCCCATTTTAGGGGTTTATTTTTAATTAAAGGCTTCTTAAGACGTGTGAATATGTGTATATTATACAAAGAGTCTTATATTGTCTGCTCTGACAAAAATAAAGTATTATTTTAGATTTTAGGTGAATTGAATGCGTGTATCTTATAAATACAACTTGATAATACGTTTGTTTTGTCAGGAGACTTCTTTAAAGTCACACAAGAATAAAAATTTTTGTTGTAACTGACTAAACTTAAATCTGCTATTATCTATTTAACTATAAGCTATATTTTTCTGATCAGCCGCAAACAGAAGCTGTTCTGTGAGCGTCTGGGTGTTTAAGTTAATTCACAGCAGGGGGCTGATTGTAAACTGGTGTCTTTTAAAACCGCTGTGGTAATGTGTAATATGGTCACTCTGTCAAAATAAAGCATTTGTTTGTAACAAATTATTTAATGAAATATTCAGCATGGGTATAGCAATGAACTGTGCCAAAACCACCGGGGGCCGCCAATAACACATTCTTTAGACTAAAGGCTATTTATTTTAAACTAAATAAAAGTTTAATCTTTTCAGACATAGTATTCTGATCACACCATTAGATCGCGCTCCGGCGTTTACAATAGAGAACATACGCGGGTGCGTGTTCATATCTACCGTTAAGAAACTTTTAAAGGGATAGTTCGGCCAAAAACGATATTAAACCCATGATTTACTCACCCCCAAGCTGTCCGAGTTGCATATGTCCATCGTTTTTCAGACAAACACATTTTCGGATATTTTAGAAAATATTTTATATCTTTCAGTTGATTAAATGTAATGTTACGGGGTCCAGCAATAGTCCACGACCTTCAAGTCCAAAAAAAGTGCGTCCATCCTTCACAAATTAAATCCAAACGGCTCCAGGATGATAAACAAAGGTCTTCTGTGGGTAATCCGTGCGGTGTTGTTGTAGAAATATCCATATTTAAAATGTTATTAACGTTATAAAATACCTTCCGGTAGCGCCGCCATCTTAGACTCAGGAGAGAGTATTAGCGTAGTGTACGCACTTTTCTTAGTGACGTATGACAAATTCGGAGGGCGGGGGCACAGAGCAGCAGCAGAGAAACTCTGTACGCTGCGTAAGCTCTCATCCTGAATGCGCATCACTCTAAGATGGCGGCGCTACCGGAAGGTAGTTTATAACGTTAATAACATTTTAAATATGGGTATTTCTACAACAACACCGCACGGATTACCCACAGAAGACCTTTGTTTATCATCCTGGAGCCGTTTGGATTTAATTTGTGAAGGATGGACGCACTTTTTTGGACTTGAAGGTCGTGGACTATTGCTGGACCCCGTAACATTACATTTAATCAACTGAAAGATATAAAATATTTTCTAAAATATCCGAAAATGTGTTTGTCTGAAAAACGATGGACTTATGCAACTCGGACAGCTTGGGGGTGAGTAAATCATGGGTTTAATATCGTTTTTGGCCGAACTATCCCTTTAAACGATTAAAAACATTTTCATATCATTTTCTGGGTTTGTTTTAAATTAATGACATCTTAAAATCAACTGTGAATATGTGTTTATTACACAATAAAATGTAATTCTGTCCGCACCGGTATAATGGGGGTTTTATTTTAGATTTAGGGGTTTCTTTAATCAAGTCTCTGATTAAAACATGTGAATGTGTGCACCAACGTTGTCAGAAAACGTACGCTGATGCGCTCATATATCTGTCGTTAAGAACCTTTTAAACGTTTTAAGACATTTCACACCATCTTCTGAGTTGAATTCATTAATGTCATCTAATATCCATGTGTGTACATGTGTATTTACGATAAATGTAACACGGTACGCATTTTCAAAATAAAAGGTTTCTTGAACATGTTATTCCAGTGTGTGTTTCTTGTCTTGCGAGTGTTCGACATATTTAGTGATGTGGAAAAAAGTTTGTTGTTTTGGACGATCAGTTTCAGTCTCTCTCTCTCTCTAACACCATCCGTTAGCACCCAGCGGCCCTAGTGTGTCTGAACAGCGGTGGTGTTCAGCGGTCCGTACTGTTTCTAAAACTCTGCGTTGGTAAAATAAGGGTAATTCAGCCCATTGACAATAACTAAAAGGTTTATTTTAGATTTTAGGTAGAGCACCAGAGACTAATTTAGGGGAGGCACTGCAGGATCTAAAAGTTTGTAACATTACAAAATTATTTAATGAAATATTCAGTACGTTTATATTTAAACAATAAATTGTACCAAAACCTCCGTAGGTCTACTATTCTTTAGACATAAAGTCTATTTATTTTAAACTAAATAAAAGCTGATTCGCTTCACGAGATCTGTAAAGCTTTTCAAGCAGAGGGTTCTGTTCATGCCATTAAAGATCGGGGGCTCCGCCGTTCACAATAGAACATATGCGGATGCGTGCACATATAGGCCATTAAGAAACTTTTAAACGATTAAAGACATTTTCATCTCATATTCTGGGTCTGTTTTAATCTTATGACACCTTAAAACCAATTGTGAAGATGTGTTTATTAAACAATAAATGTAATACTGAGAGCTCTGGCTATATAAAAATTATTTTAGGCATATCATTATCCCATACTCATAAGATAATGATTAAAGCATGTTATTGCATAGAACAATAAACACATACACTCACATATCTATGGTTTAAAAACAAAACTTTTTAATGTTTAAAGCAGACATATCATGCTTTTAAATCTGTCCTTTTTACATATAAATCATCTATTTGTGGTCTATGTAAAGCGAAACTGCAATGCTTGGGTCTGAATTCCTCATTATTATAGCCCCACAGGCCCCCTTTCTACCCCTTTTCTGATGTGCATCTGAGAGCAACTCGTTTTGGTACTGTCTTTTTAATTGCACGTCATACCCTGCCCCCTCTCCAGGTTGCAGAGGTGACACTCGGTTAAACTCCACCCCGTTCGGCCATTTTTGTAGTTTTATAGCAGAGATACGATTATCTAGCTGCACAGAAACTTTTTATTTACTCGTTATTCACAAAATGTCAACAACGGAAGACTTGTCCATCCAGCCTTATATGTTCGCGCCAGAGTCGGAAACGGACTGAGAGGAAAATGAAGACGACGAACCTGCAGAACAACGTCTTCATATGGAGGTATCGCAATGGTGTGAGGCTGCAGCCTCCGGAGGTCGCATATCTAGGCTGCATACGTCATCAAGACGGTCTTATTTCAGAATATTAACAATTATAAAGTTTACTATTATTCTTAGTTAATCGTAAGTTGTTGTAATATGCTCATGACTTGCAAATGTGATGCTCAGTTAACTTAAACCAGGCTTGATGCCCAAAAGCGATCTCCGCAGGCTGCAGCATTCGGAGTGAGAAACAGCACTGCTAAACCATGACCACCGTGTACTTTACTTTTTTACTTTAAGTTATAAACTGCTTACCGAAGTGCTCTGCTCGTCGTCTCCAAAGAAAGAAGTAATTGACCCCTCAATCAGACGAAGTCTATCGGCAAATCCTTCTTTATACTGGCGGAGATTGGTGAAGTAGTTATCCTTAAAGTGCCTCGGGCACACAAAAATGACTTTACCCACAAATGTGAGTACATTTCTTACGCTCTCGTAACTTCTGCATCCTTGAGCTTGGACTACAATATCGCAGCGAGAAATATAAAATGACGGATTGCTCGTAGTGTTGGGCTGGAAGTCAATGTCCTTATTTAGCAGTTCCGCTGCAAATACTGTGACGTAATTGTTCAAAAAACGTAATAGATAATAGAAAAATCTGAACCGGTTGGAAAATATGACCAAAACAGAATATAAAGATATCAACAAAGCACCTGAAGAGACTAATTTCAACTTTTATGTACTTATAAACACTACAAATATACAACAAAATGCATTTAAGAGCCAAGAAAGTGGATTTAGCATGATATGTCTCCTTTAAGACATTTTGACCCCATTTTCTGGTTTTGTGTCCGCTGTGGATCCCAAACCTCTAAGTGTTTATTATACAACAAATGCAATTCTGGCAGCATTTCTAGTTTTAGAAAGCCTCTGATTTAAACATGTTTTTTTTTTTTAATGAAACGGCCATGTGGCTTTTATGACAAAAGCTATTCGATCTTATTTTTTTAGTTTTTAACATCCAAACGTTCTTATACACAATCCATAATTAAACATCTAGGTGTGTATGAGTAAGTTTATATCTAAAGTCACATGAGCAGCAACGAGTCGCGCGTGTGTGTGTGTGTCTGTCTGTCTGTCTGTCTGTCTGTCTGTCTGTCTGTCTGTCTGTCTGTGTTTGTGTGTGTGCGTGCGTGTGTGCATACAGTCTGTTTATGTGTGTGCATGTGTGTGTGTGTGTGTGTGGGTGTGTGTGTGTGGGTGTGTGTGTGTGTGTGTGTGTGTGTGTGTGTGTGTGTGTGTGTGTGTGTGTGTGTGTATGTGTGTGTGTTTGCATGGGGGTCTATGATGTCTCTGTTTGTTACTAAAGCTTTGATATAAAGTCTGTGCCCTCATTGACAATAAGTAAAGGGGTTTTTAGATTTAGTCTTCATTACACAGATACTGATTAAATCATGTTATCCATTATTTGCGATTTAAAGAAACTTAAAAAATGTAAGACATTTTATCACACATTTTGGTGTTTATTTTTAATTAATGTAGCCTTAAACCCATCTGTTATCCATTTGGGGAATAATAAAATGTATGCATATTGACGATGTTATAAGCCAGGTTGTCACTAACGTGACAACAAACATTTCTTTAAAGACAAAAAAATTTAACAAAATTGCCATGGCTTACAGAGACACACTAGACTTTTTTTTGTGTGTGTGTGTGTGTGTGTGTGTGGTTTTGTTAAACATGGTGTGTGCTTCCATTAAACTATCTATATCAACAACACCAGATAGGATGTACCTCTACATAACGGTAAAATCATGTACACATATTAAATAGGTAAACCTTAACACTTATTTAAAAAAATAAAAATATACTATTCGAACATCCTAACCTGATATAGGCTAGATTAGGTTTTAAGGTCAATCATCGTCTTTAGCTTTACGACTTACAGCACAAAACCCCCTCAATGACAGGAGCAAGGACAGGATCTTTATGAAGTTGAGCAGACCATTGGTTTGCCTGAGGGGTAGGTTCAACTTAGGTTAACATCTATCAGAGCATAATAAGCAAACATGAAATTATATTTTACCTATGGTTTGTTACTGCTGTTCCTAGATTTGCATATTTTTCTGAAACAAACTTTTCTTTTCAAACTTAGGCAGCATTCATATATTAGCCTTTTTCATACACTGTAAATAGATTTATTCACTAGTGTCAACTTATGTGTGAGCTTATGTAAATTCATCAGATGTTTCTTACTTGTATATTTTCTTAAACAAACATTTACATTTTTGTTTTTCAAACAAAGTTAGGATTCATACGCTTGTCTTTCGTTAAGTTGTTCAAAGTTTTTTTCTTCGCTAGTGTCAACTAATGTCTGAGATTTTGTAAATTCATCAGATGGTCTTACGTGTGTATTTTCTTAAACAAACATTTTGCTTTTCAAACTTAGGCAGTCTTCATACGTTTGTCTTTCGATAAGTTGTTCATAGTTTTTATTTGTTAGTGTCAACTTATGTCTGAGATTTGTAAATTCATCAGGTGTTTCTTACTTGTGTATTTTCTTAAACAAACATTTTTGTTTTTCAAACTTAGTTAGGATTCACACTTTTGTCGCTTCATACACTTGTTCAAAGTTTTTTCTTCGCTAGTGGCAACTAATGTCTGAGATTTTGTAAATTCATCAGAGGGGTCTTACGTGTGTATTTCTTAAACAAACATTTTTGTTTTTCAAACTTAGGCAGTCTTCATACGTTTGTCTTTCGATAAGTTGTTCATAGTTTTTTATTGGCAGTGTCAACTTATGTCTGAGATTTTGTAAATTCATCAGATGGTCTTACGTGTGTATTTTCTTAAACAAACATTTTGTTTTTCAAACTTAGGCAGCCTTCATACGTTTGTCTTTCGATAAGTTGTTCATAGTTTTTATTTGTTAGTGTCAACTTATGTCTGAGATTTTGTAAATTCATCAGATGGTCTTACGTGTGTATTTTCTTAAACAAACATTAGCTTTTCAAACTTAGGCAGAGTTCATACGTTTGTATTTTCATAAGTTGTTCATAGTTTTTATTTGTTAGTGACAACTAATGACTGAGATTTTGTAAATTCATCAGATGTTTCTTACATGTGTATTTCTTAATCAAACATTTGCTTTTCAAACTTAGCTAGGCTACACACTTTTGTCTATTCATACACTCATTCAAAAAAATTTCTTCGCTAGTGTCACCTAATGACTGAGATTTTGGAAACTCATCAGATGTTCTTAGTTGTATCTGCACAGACAATATTATACTTATATCATTCGTCTTGTTTTCTTTTGTAAGTGACAACATATATCTGTGATTGTTTTATGAACACAGTTGGTTTCATTTCTGTAGTTTATGTAACATGGCGCCTGGTCTCTTTTAATTAGGAAACTGAGGAAACGAAAGTTAACTAATCTGAAATGACGTCCTCTTGTTTATCGGTCGTTTCGACCTTTTCTCATAAAACGAAAGTTTAACTGGGTGTCTTATAGCCTTGTGTAAAAGCAATAGGCCTTAGGCTTAATATAATATTAATACAGTATATGATCAGTAATATACCCAACAAAAACTACTATATATTCCCCCCTCATGGACAAGTCCATCAAACATTACTTGGTACTTTTAAGAGAACCATCACATAATGAGAGTGCTGCAGCAGAACATTGTCGCACATGATGTTACACTAGCTAAGAGCTTTCATGGATCAAAAGTTCCATGCAGATCCTAACACAGATGCAGTTAAGATGCAGCACTCACTCCCTTAAGGGAACAAGAACCAAAAACCTTCCCAAAATGGCACCATTCTTGTTTGTTTTAGTGAGTATATTAGCTTAAAGGAAGGAAAAAAGATTCTTAGACCCTGTACATACTAAAGGAACGCAAATATGAAAATGTACAAAAACAATTAACATCTCATTATTTGTAATTAAGAAAAAGAAAGACACATGTGAAATCAAATTCAGTAACTTTAAAAGGTGTAAAACTTATCATTGCTAAAGAAAAGAAAGAAAATATATCAATCAAAATAACTCCATCACCTTGATCAGTAGTATATATATATATATATATATATATATATATATATATATATATATATATAGATCAATTAAAGATGTTCTCAGTACAGGTAGAGAGATACAACAGTGTTGAAATACAGCAGTAACAATTCAGTAGTGTAATATATCAGTAGTCAAAATATCTAGACAATCTACTTTTAATAATATAATGGTGATGTGTGTGACTTTAGTGCAACGATTATAATTCCAGCGACTGTGCAATAATGGATCTTCGTTCTCAGAGGAACCCCTAGCTTTTCCGGTCACCAGGGGCGCTATCTGAGACACTCTTTAGCGTAGTCGTTGAGGTGAAGTTGTGCTCTCATATCTGTGTTTTGTAATATGTGTCTATGTGTATTATATAGTATATTTCACATCTTTACATTGTCCCCAGTTGTGCGGCCGAGCTAGACTATTTGTCCCCTGGATTTTATATCTAAAAAAGATACCAGGGCCTGCAGTCACCACACAAGAGGGGAAATTAAAGATGAAAACAAAGATAAAAACAAAATTTCTCTAACTTCCTGCCTACTCGGAACTAATGATTTGTAACTAACACTGAAAAACAATAAAAGAAATACAATTACAATCTAGCTCCCTCACTTACCAAAAACATCACAAAAAGGGTGTAAAGTAAAAACAAAGTGTTGTGACATTTTAATTCATAGTTTCATAAGCATAGTCGGGTGGTGGTGTAGTGTCAGCTAATGGTGCAATTTGTATGTTTTAGCATTAGGCGGTCAGTACTTTGACACAGACTTAGTTCTGTTTGCACCTTCATCTTTGCAGCAGCTTTGTCCACCACAGACCTGAGGACAGGCAGAACACAACAGAAGACAAAAAAAAAAAACAAGTGCAAGACAACATGAAATAGCGGTTTTGGTTAGCCAAGCTCCCCAGGAACAAAAGCAAACCAGTTATCAATTTTCAAATCAGTACCATCATTAAGTCATTAATTACTTACTTGTTCTATCAGCTTCATTTTATCATCACTATAGTTCATAAATTGATTCTAATAATAGAGATTATTAATTCATTCAGATGTTTTTTTTTGTTTTGTTTGGGTGTTATCAAAACCAGTGTGAATTCAAATCCAGATTCGGAATTCAGATACAATTTGGTATTCCTCTTGGCTGTTCAATACAATCTATCCAATCATTAAATAATTGGCAGTTTGATATGCTCTTATTACTCTATGATAAAGGGGTCAGGGCTAAACATACTCATCAGGCTTGTTACCACCCAATTGAGGTACCAACATATTAAGCTAGTCAAAAACAGAAAACTAATCACTATGGTGAAGCAAAAGATAATCAATCTTTTTTTTTTATGTTACTAAAGTCAAAACTAAATACTTAGATAAGGCCAGGATAGTGAGCTAGCTAGTCTAAACTACAAGATCTCCCGAGTTAAAACTTTAATAACTTCCGAGAAAGAAAATAACAAACACAGAAAAAAGTCTTCCGGTTCAGCTCACTTACCCACACTTTCTCTGAGCTAGTTTAACTATACAAATTCAAACTCACTGTTTGATACCAAAAGAAATGCCAACATACGAAAGGTTTTCAAACAAATTGGTAGCTATCCTCTGTAGAGAGGGGACAACATCTCATAAATAGTTATACCTCAGGTGTCATAGATAATTGGTTTCCGCCCTCTTCCAAACGGACAACCACTACAGGGAGAGAGAAAAAACACAAACTACACAAAAATAATTATATATGATATATCATTTTCATATTCAAATACTAATGGCCTGGGCTAAGTTAACTAGCACACAAGCATTTTTCTTAAGACATTTCTCCCACATATCCAAAAACATTCAGCTACAACAAAGTTTTTTGTTTGTAACAGGAAAAAGTTATAAGTAGTAAATATGAGCGACATACTGTCAAAATGATTGATGGTGACCTTTGACCTCAGAGGAGGGGGTGACCTTTTGACCTGCGAGGGAGGGGCTGACCTTTTGACCTGTGAGGGAGGGGTTGACCTTTGACCGGACCACCCACGTCGTGAACCTTTGACCTCCGGGGAGGGGCTAACATTTGACCGGACCACCCACGTCGTGAACTTTTGACCGGACCTCCCACGTCGTGAACTTTTGACCGGACCTCCCACGTCGTGAACTTTTGAACCGATCGCCCACGCTGCTCTGAACTTTTGAACCGACCGCCCACGTAGCATTGAACTTTTAACCGGACCACCCACGTCGCGTTGAACTTTTAACCGGACCGCCCAACGTCACGTTGCCATGTTTACGTCCGGGGTTATCTCCGGGGCATGTTAAATCATGTCCTCCTACGATAAAACAATAAAAACAGTGTTTACACAAGTGGTCTTCATTAAAACACATTCCATGCTCCCATCATAATTTATATAAGGTGGGGGCCCGATATGTATAATAAAAGCCGGGGAAATCACAGTTACGAAAATCACAAACATGGATAGCCCATGCGGATCGTGCGATACTCCGGTGAGTGAATGGAAAAATAGCGTGGACCATCTCGCTATCCCCCCGAAAAAACTTAAACTTTTAACATGCGCCATTTCGGAATGCGTGACATCATTATAAGCTGCCTCTCTACAAATTATTTTGATCAGGGGATGAATAGTTTCATTAAACACAAATTTTTATGTGAAATGATCAAAGAAATTAAGTGTTCTTTCTTTTCTTTAAAAAGCCATACCGGTTTCTTAAGCTATATTTATGGTGAAAATAAACTGTAATTAAATAAAGTAAGACTAGAAAATATGTTTTAAATGAACTTCCTCTAAAAATCTTAGCACTAAGCACGGATTCGACTGATTAAAAAACATGCTCAAAAGTATCAACATAATAAAAAAGGTTTCTCACAGCGTCAGATGAAATACAATCTAAAAGAATAAAGAACTTTGAATTCTGTCAAGATGAACATTTTGTAGGATTTTCTCTAGAGAGTAAAAATTGATGTGTAATTTTTAAATGTCCTATTCTGCATTTTGTATAGATGACCTGATTTTCAAAACAGAAGTTATGTTTTTTTCAAATAAACTGTTCAATACAAAGATATGGTCTTCTGCCACTTACACAGATCGTAGTCCTTAAAGTTGCATTCCTGAGAGATGCTTCCACTCTGAATCGTAAATCGTTTTGGCAGTGCCCGTGTGAGGGCCGAGATATTTTGTTTTTTAACTAGTAAAGCATGTCCAGTCCTCCTGCGATAGCAGGACAGTGTTTATACAAGGGGCCTGCATTATTGCAGATTGCGTTGCTTTCATCATACTAATAAGTACAGCATAAGTAAAGACAAAAAGATACATATTACAAAACATTACCCGTCTAAAAACTGAGACTTTTAACTTTAGGTTATTAGTATATTAGGTTTAGTATAGTTTTCAGACTTTCAGAAAGAACTCATCAACTTAAAGAATAAAGCACTTATCAATTACATTTATTTTAATCTCAAAAACACATTTTCGTCTAGTATTTATTATTTCACCTGAAATACAAGTACCTGAGACATGCTCACACTCCTTAGCCAAAACACTAAAACTTTTAGTGCTTTTGTATTTAATATAATATTTAATAATATTTGACAAATTACCCCATACAAGACAAACAAATTAGATGCATTCAATGAACACAACATACAGGACAAACAAATTAGATGCATTCAATGAACACAACATACACAATCTTAATTCATTATGTGCTTTGATCCCCTCATGCCTCTGTCTCTGCTGTTCTCAGTTAGTAATGTCTATAAGACAGAAGTTAAAAATCAAACTACTTACACATTTAAATTTAAAGTCTATTAAACTCACACTACTCTTTACCCAGAATAACATGTACTACTTTCGTGGTGACAAAGCGAGGTACATGATTTCTTCAATTTATATAAACACAAGTAAACTTTTTATTGTAAAATAGTCAAATAAAAGAGTAAGACTAAAGACATAGGCTAACTGATGATCCTTACATATGAAATACCCACACAAAATCATCTAGGTATATTCTTAAAGCGACGTTGGTTTTGTTACACCATAATATAAGAAAAATAAATCAGTATATACTATAAAGATTCACTTTGCTATCATTTCCAACTAATGTTGATGTATTGTGTTGTACGCAAAACATCTGAACTTCAGTCAGCTTTTCGGGGAACTGAGCATTATTTTACTTTTTAAAGATTCCAACATCTAGTTGATTTTGAAAGATTCCGACATCTAGCTGATTTTTAACCTTTACCTATACATGTTGCTTGGTTCACTGTAAACCCGGCATGCTTACCGTTATGTTTACCTTTAAATGACAGAGAATTTAATAGCACTTACCTCATAAAAACAAAAAATGTCTTCACAGAAAACAGTAACAAACCATCTGATAAATCGAGTGTTGTAGAACAACGAGTGGAATCTATGTGATAGTTCAGATTAAAAATACCTCGCTTTATTATATACAGCTCCACAAGGCAAAACAAAGATCTCACGTAGTCCATCATGTTACACAGGCAGTTTGATTATTGTGACCACCCTGTACTTTAGTGCACTAGGGGCATTATGGGAAATGTAGTCATTTTCACAAGGCGAATCGAACGCTGTATTTGTTAAAGGTGCATTGTGTTACTTTTAAAAAAGATCCTTGACAAAAATGCTAAATAATATACATATCTATATTATCAGTGGTGTATAAGGACCTTACATAATGAACTGAATTGTTTTTATTACCTAAGAACGAACAATTTTCATGGAAGTCACCGTCATATACAGTAGCCCTAATCGTACAAACTGCTCTAAAGAGCGCGTTTCTTCCCTACGTTGTCTCAGACGATGACATGTTTGTCGTGCGACAGCTACCATATGGGTTTTAAAATTGAAGAGTTGTCTGTGGCAATTCACAATCTCACCACTAGATACCGCTAAATTCTACACACACCACCACGTTTCCAAGATGCATTACGATCTAAGCCATCGCACTGGGAGAGAGAGTACATCATGAGACATATTATTTAACATTTTATTTGTTGTTGTTGTTGACACAATTTAATGTAAAGTGGAAGATCTTATTAATTTATAAAAAATAACAGCTTAAAGATAACTATTAGGGCTGAAACTAAATACCCTCATATTAGCTGTGTACATTATGAAACTGATTTTATTTCACCTGTTTTACAAGTTAAAAAAAAATTAAGCGTTCCACATAAGAAGCAAGAATTCCTTTTCCTACGGGTGCATAGGATGATATAGGATGATATAGAAAATACCGGGAAAGACCTTTCCCACTGACACTTACATATTCTATAGATTCATAACTCACACCGATGACTATGTGATGAGGGGCGTGTGAATTGCTGTGTTTAGAGGGGACGGGTCAGGATTTTTAGGTTACAAATCAGAGCCTGAAACTTAGAGCTCTCACACCTCAGATACGACGCTCTGGCATGTTCATTTAGTGGCAAATTTAAATGGCTACTTTCAGGAATTCTTTAGTAAATTGTTTAAAGCAAAGTTTTTAACACGGCATAACTCAACTGTGCAGGATTCAAGGAGTTGCAGACGCTATTTTTGAGGACGGTGCAAGCACGACCGGAAGCTTAACAAAATCAGGGAGAGACTTGTGGACGAACATTGTGTAAAGCTGTCTACGACGCTGGATTCTTGAAAAGAGAGCACAAATGTCACTTGAGCGTGATCACAAACGCAAGACGGCGCACGTGTGCGGTCCTCCGGTTTTTAAAGAAATGCTTTCAGAACACTGCAGGAGTGAGCTTGTTAATCTTTTTTATGCTGTAATATCTGCAAATGCTGATGTGTGCTTGCCGCAAAATTACTGCAAAACTGATGCCGAGCGTGTAACCAACCTCAAGAAAAAAAGAGATGTCGTAAAAAATCTGGACAAGTCTTTTGATAAGATGGTTCAAGTGTCTGTTAACGCCGATGAACCGATCAACGTGTTCATCAAAAAAGCCCTGAATGCTATGTATGAATGTAATGATGAGGAGTTTGGCATTGCTGACATCCTCCTCATGTCTGCATATGTAATAGATGTATGTGTTGCCGTAGCGACAAAGAAAGACCAAATCAATGTGCATGAAATTGTTGAAATTGCTGTTGACTTTATAATCGACAAAGGTCTTGGCGCATGCACAGACTTTCTATTGTATCTAGACAACATCATAACCTTTGGTGATGATTGAAAACAATGCGAGTTCCTGGGACACATCGTACACCTGAAAACACATTCACTTTTTCACGACCTACCTTTAAACATTTGAACATTGTCTTTTAATTTTTCTTCACCTTCTTTCCATCTATAGGCTGTTTATTTGATAAGTTCTGGTTTTAGCTCTTAGAAAGTTTCTGATAAATGTCTGTGTGAAATGTTACCACAACATTCGGTCATTTGGACATTTAGACATCTTGTTCATACAAAGTGCGACACTTGTTATGTTATGTAAAAATAAAAGTGACTTGCATCAGTATGAAAAGCTAAATTCACATGCATGACCTGATACAAATTTGGTGATTTTGTTACTTGGTGATTTTTACATAGACACGCCAGTTACTTTGCATAACCTATATAACTCTATGAATCCTATGCTTCAATAACTGAATCATGCCAGCATTTTTACTCAAGAATTTTAACTTATCAGGACCATTTTAAGCACATTACAATATACCATAATTTATTTACCATTCGTAAAACATGCGTAGTTGCAAAACTACCATTCAGTTAGACTTTACATTTCTAGACTGTGTTTTTTCTCAAAGGTTGCTTATATTTACAGACAACACACTACACCCAAGTGTATCTTAACAATGGCAAACAGGAATAACAACGTTTGCAAACAAGTGTAGTTAAGCACTTTGATTTTTGACATGATTCACAGAAAGCAACAGTGAATCATCAAAACGTTGCTACTTTTTTAGCTTCCGAAAGTTTACATTTTTACTTGCAAACAAACCAGGAACATTATTCATCTGAACACTTTCACCAAACCTATGTCTTTGTTGTATTTATTTAGACAATCTTTTGTTTTCATAGTTTTGATCTGTTCATGTTAAATTTCTTCTGTATATCTTCTAAAGATAAATATGGTCATTGTCCTTGGGTTTTCTCAGATTTCATAAACCTTTGAAACCTTCTTTGTCTTAATGCCATCAATGTATTTATTACTTATCCGTTATTTGCTATACTGTATGTCATATTTTTGAGTTTACACCATTCATTTTTACAGAAAGTTTCAGAAACTCACATTTACATGAAATTATGATACATTTTACTTTTAATGATCTCCAGGAGTGAGTGCTGGTTTAACAGGGGTAAGCTGTTATCATGCCACAATCCTGAAGGTTTATAAGCCAAACAAGAGTCCTTCAACACATCATATTGATTTCGTTTAACTGAAAAACTGTAAAATTATGTACAGACCAGTTCAAATGGTAAAAACAGTAGTAAGAAAACGAATAATGTTTAACTAGTACAATCGTCACTTAAAGTTTTGTCATATGATAATGATATGATGTTTTATCTTTCAGGTGGTTGTTGAAGTATTTTGGCACAACTGTTTATTCCAATCTTTAATCAGCCATACATGACAAGAGTTTTTTGTTTTTGTCTGAAGCGACATTAAGCATCTAATCTACAACATCGCACTGTAAATGTATAAAAAATTATACAAACCATCCTTAACACAATATACTGAAGATGCTGTAAAGTGTTTAATCACATGGTACTGATATCACATGATACATTTTCAAACAAATTCAAAGTTACATTTCACTATGTTCGCATCACAATTTACAAGCACTTAACAAACACTGTCTGGTTTAGTCTTATTTTTAAGCGCATTGATACCGTTACACTTAGCATGCACCGCACTTATTGTTGAAAGATTACTCAGTACACGTTGTAATGTTTTAATCACTTGGTACTGATTTTACACGTTTTACATTTTCATAACAATTTATACTCTACTTTTCACCGTCTCCACTGTTTCACAATAACAGATTTAGTAAGTATATACTTCACTATGTTGTGGAGTTGTTTTAGTGCCATTTTTAGAGGTAAGCTGCACATTAACTTGAGTACTGTACTTACTGTGAGTACCGTGTTTTTTGGTATCTGTACTTTACTTTATTATTTTCGAGAGAAAAAAAAATCCTTTAACAACGGTGTTGTTTAATTGTTGTAGCATTTTTGTACGTAGTTCTCTCAATACATTATGCCTCTGAAGCAACCTACTGAATACACTGACTAGTTTGTAGTCAGTTATCTTTGAAATAACGAGCTTGATGAACGATACACACCCTATAGAAATTAAACAAAAACAAGGTCGTTAATAAAGGCATCTCCACTTTTTATTTAAAACTATAAAAGTTACACGATAGAAAAAGTCTTACACTCATTTACATTTGAACGAAAAATATCTTACTTTTCACGTCAATATAACTTAAACAGGTACTTGGGTGTCAAAAGTTGTTACTCTGTTTGAGGTTTGAAAGTCAGCGGATGATTTTCGAACACTAATCGATGATGTCAAAATAGGCAAAGGTGATTATTTGACACAGTGCCTACCAGTGGTCATACTGCATAAAGTCTACTGCAGTTTTCTGAAAAGATTAAACATTTGTTTCATTCTAAATGTTTGTTTGTTTATATCACAGCCTTCAAAACCTAGCCTTTACCCTGTGTAAAGTATGTAAAGTTTTAATTTATGCTATATTCTTAAATTGGATATTGTCGGTCTTTCATAGCTACAGATTCTATTATGTTAAGTGTAACGATTTAATTATTTTACCTGCGAGTGACTTATGTCAGGTTCAACAATCACAATAATTACATTGGCACGCAAAACATAGATAGGGTTATTAAGTCAACCCCTTTCATACATGTTTTAATCTTTATCTTGTCAAATTAATACAATATAAAAACCTTTCTTTTATATCATGTTTTTTATTTGAAAAATATTTGTAACTATTAAACAAGTATTTAAATGAACTCAAATTAGTCCTATAGACCGTTTTATCGGGCGAACTTGCGGTGACGCAATAAGCGTCAGGTCCGAACTTTACTTCCGTTTTCTGTTTATTTATTGTTTTGACTAGTTGCAAATACTGAACCATTAAAGAAATACCTCGTCGAAAATAATGTTTTGGGGTCCTATGTAATTATTGTGATTGTTGAACCTGACATAAGTCACTCGCAGGTAAAATAATTAAATCGTTACACTTAACATAATAGAATCTGTAGCTATGAAAGACCGACAATATCCAATTTAAGAATATAGCATAAATTAAAACTTTACATACTTTACACAGGGTAAAGGCTAGGTTTTGAAGGCTGTGATATAAACAAACAAACATTTAGAATGAAACAAATGTTTAATCTTTTCAGAAAACTGCAGTAGACTTTATGCAGTATGACCACTGGTAGGCACTGTGTCAAATAATCACCTTTGCCTATTTTGACATCATCGATTAGTGTTCGAAAATCATCCGCTGACTTTCAAACCTCAAACAGAGTAACAACTTTTGACACCCAAGTACCTGTTTAAGTTATATTGACGTGAAAAGTAAGATATTTTTCGTTCAAATGTAAATGAGTGTAAGACTTTTTCTATCGTGTAACTTTTATAGTTTTAAATAAAAAGTGGAGATGCCTTTATTAACGACCTTGTTTTTGTTTAATTTCTATAGGGTGTGTATCGTTCATCAAGCTCGTTATTTCAAAGATAACTGACTACAAACTAGTCAGTGTATTCAGTAGGTTGCTTCAGAGGCATAATGTATTGAGAGAACTACGTACAAAAATGCTACAACAATTAAACAACACCGTTGTTAAAGGATTTTTTTTTCTCTCGAAAATAATAAAGTAAAGTACAGATACCAAAAAACACGGTACTCACAATAAGTACAGTACTCAAGTTAATGTGCAGCTTACCTCTAAAAATGGCACTAAAACAACTCCACAACATAGTGAAGTATATACTTACTAAATCTGTTATTGTGAAACAGTGGAGACGGTGAAAAGTAGAGTATAAATTGTTATGAAAATGTAAAACGTGTAAAATCAGTACCAAGTGATTAAAACATTACAACGTGTACTGAGTAATCTTTCAACAATAAGTGCGGTGCATGCTAAGTGTAACGGTATCAATGCGCTTAAAAATAAGACTAAACCAGACAGTGTTTGTTAAGTGCTTGTAAATTGTGATGCGAACATAGTGAAATGTAACTTTGAATTTGTTTGAAAATGTATCATGTGATATCAGTACCATGTGATTAAACACTTTACAGCATCTTCAGTATATTGTGTTAAGGATGGTTTGTATAATTTTTTATACATTTACAGTGCGATGTTGTAGATTAGATGCTTAATGTCGCTTCAGACAAAAACAAAAAACTCTTGTCATGTATGGCTGATTAAAGATTGGAATAAACAGTTGTGCCAAAATACTTCAACAACCACCTGAAAGATAAAACATCATATCATTATCATATGACAAAACTTTAAGTGACGATTGTACTAGTTAAACATTATTCGTTTTCTTACTACTGTTTTTACCATTTGAACTGGTCTGTACATAATTTTACAGTTTTTCAGTTAAACGAAATCAATATGATGTGTTGAAGGACTCTTGTTTGGCTTATAAACCTTCAGGATTGTGGCATGATAACAGCTTACCCCTGTTAAACCAGCACTCACTCCTGGAGATCATTAAAAGTAAAATGTATCATAATTTCATGTAAATGTGAGTTTCTGAAACTTTCTGTAAAAATGAATGGTGTAAACTCAAAAATATGACATACAGTATAGCAAATAACGGATAAGTAATAAATACATTGATGGCATTAAGACAAAGAAGGTTTCAAAGGTTTATGAAATCTGAGAAAACCCAAGGACAATGACCATATTTATCTTTAGAAGATATACAGAAGAAATTTAACATGAACAGATCAAAACTATGAAAACAAAAGATTGTCTAAATAAATACAACAAAGACATAGGTTTGGTGAAAGTGTTCAGATGAATAATGTTCCTGGTTTGTTTGCAAGTAAAAATGTAAACTTTCGGAAGCTAAAAAAGTAGCAACGTTTTGATGATTCACTGTTGCTTTCTGTGAATCATGTCAAAAATCAAAGTGCTTAACTACACTTGTTTGCAAACGTTGTTATTCCTGTTTGCCATTGTTAAGATACACTTGGGTGTAGTGTGTTGTCTGTAAATATAAGCAACCTTTGAGAAAAAACACAGTCTAGAAATGTAAAGTCTAACTGAATGGTAGTTTTGCAACTACGCATGTTTTACGAATGGTAAATAAATTATGGTATATTGTAATGTGCTTAAAATGGTCCTGATAAGTTAAAATTCTTGAGTAAAAATGCTGGCATGATTCAGTTATTGAAGCATAGGATTCATAGAGTTATATAGGTTATGCAAAGTAACTTGCGTGTCTATGTAAAAATCACCAAGTAACAAAATCACCAAATTTGTATCAGGTCATGCATGTGAATTTAGCTTTTCATACTGATGCAAGTCACTTTTATTTTTACATAACATAACAAGTGTCGCACTTTGTATGAACAAGATGTCTAAATGTCCAAATGACCGAATGTTGTGGTAACATTTCACACAGACATTTATCAGAAACTTTCTAAGAGCTAAAACCAGAACTTATCAAATAAACAGCCTATAGATGGAAAGAAGGTGAAGAAAAATTAAAAGACAATGTTCAAATGTTTAAAGGTAGGTCGTGAAAAAGTGAATGTGTTTTCAGGTGTACGATGTGTCCCAGGAACTCGCATTGTTTTCAATCATCACCAAAGGTTATGATGTTGTCTAGATACAATAGAAAGTCTGTGCATGCGCCAAGACCTTTGTCGATTATAAAGTCAACAGCAATTTCAACAATTTCATGCACATTGATTTGGTCTTTCTTTGTCGCTACGGCAACACATACATCTATTACATATGCAGACATGAGGAGGATGTCAGCAATGCCAAACTCCTCATCATTACATTCATACATAGCATTCAGGGCTTTTTTGATGAACACGTTGATCGGTTCATCGGCGTTAACAGACACTTGAACCATCTTATCAAAAGACTTGTCCAGATTTTTTACGACATCTCTTTTTTTCTTGAGGTTGGTTACACGCTCGGCATCAGTTTTGCAGTAATTTTGCGGCAAGCACACATCAGCATTTGCAGATATTACAGCATAAAAAAGATTAACAAGCTCACTCCTGCAGTGTTCTGAAAGCATTTCTTTAAAAACCGGAGGACCGCACACGTGCGCCGTCTTGCGTTTGTGATCACGCTCAAGTGACATTTGTGCTCTCTTTTCAAGAATCCAGCGTCGTAGACAGCTTTACACAATGTTCGTCCACAAGTCTCTCCCTGATTTTGTTAAGCTTCCGGTCGTGCTTGCACCGTCCTCAAAAATAGCGTCTGCAACTCCTTGAATCCTGCACAGTTGAGTTATGCCGTGTTAAAAACTTTGCTTTAAACAATTTACTAAAGAATTCCTGAAAGTAGCCATTTAAATTTGCCACTAAATGAACATGCCAGAGCGTCGTATCTGAGGTGTGAGAGCTCTAAGTTTCAGGCTCTGATTTGTAACCTAAAAATCCTGACCCGTCCCCTCTAAACACAGCAATTCACACGCCCCTCATCACATAGTCATCGGTGTGAGTTATGAATCTATAGAATATGTAAGTGTCAGTGGGAAAGGTCTTTCCCGGTATTTTCTATATCATCCTATATCATCCTATGCACCCGTAGGAAAAGGAATTCTTGCTTCTTATGTGGAACGCTTAATTTTTTTTTAACTTGTAAAACAGGTGAAATAAAATCAGTTTCATAATGTACACAGCTAATATGAGGGTATTTAGTTTCAGCCCTAATAGTTATCTTTAAGCTGTTATTTTTTATAAATTAATAAGATCTTCCACTTTACATTAAATTGTGTCAACAACAACAACAAATAAAATGGTAAATAATATGTCTCATGATGTACTCTCTCTCCCAGTGCGATGGCTTAGATCGTAATGCATCTTGGAAACGTGGTGGTGTGTGTAGAATTTAGCGGTATCTAGTGGTGAGATTGTGAATTGCCACAGACAACTCTTCAATTTTAAAACCCATATGGTAGCTGTCGCACGACAAACATGTCATCGTCTGAGACAACGTAGGGAAGAAACGCGCTCTTTAGAGCAGTTTGTACGATTAGGGCTACTGTATATGACGGTGACTTCCATGAAAATTGTTCGTTCTTAGGTAATAAAAACAATTCAGTTCATTATGTAAGGTCCTTATACACCACTGATAATATAGATATGTATATTATTTAGCATTTTTGTCAAGGATCTTTTTTAAAAGTAACACAATGCACCTTTAACAAATACAGCGTTCGATTCGCCTTGTGAAAATGACTACATTTCCCATAATGCCCCTAGTGCACTAAAGTACAGGGTGGTCACAATAATCAAACTGCCTGTGTAACATGATGGACTACGTGAGATCTTTGTTTTGCCTTGTGGAGCTGTATATAATAAAGCGAGGTATTTTTAATCTGAACTATCACATAGATTCCACTCGTTGTTCTACAACACTCGATTTATCAGATGGTTTGTAACTGTTTTCTGTAAAGACATTTTTTGTTTTTATGGGGTAAGTGCTATTATATTCTCTGTCATTTAAAGGTAAACATAACGGTAAGCATGCCGGGTTTACAGTGAACCAAGCAACATGTATAGGTAAAGGTTAAAAATCAGCTAGATGTCGGAATCTTTCAAAATCAACTAGATGTTGGAATCTTTAAAAAGTAAAATAATGCTCAGTTCCCCGAAAAGCTGACTGAAGTTCAGATGTTTTGCGTACAACACAATACATCAACATTAGTTGGAAATGATAGCAAAGTGAATCTTTATAGTATATACTGATTTATTTTTCTTATATTATGGTGTAACAAAACCAACGTCGCTTTAAGAATATACCTAGATGATTTTGTGTGGGTATTTCATATGTAAGGATCATCAGTTAGCCTATGTCTTTAGTCTTACTCTTTTATTTGACTATTTTACAATAAAAAGTTTACTTGTGTTTATATAAATTGAAGAAATCATGTACCTCGCTTTGTCACCACGAAAGTAGTACATGTTATTCTGGGTAAAGAGTAGTGTGAGTTTAATAGACTTTAAATTTAAATGTGTAAGTAGTTTGATTTTTAACTTCTGTCTTATAGACATTACTAACTGAGAACAGCAGAGACAGAGGCATGAGGGGATCAAAGCACATAATGAATTAAGATTGTGTATGTTGTGTTCATTGAATGCATCTAATTTGTTTGTCCTGTATGTTGTGTTCATTGAATGCATCTAATTTGTTTGTCTTGTATGGGGTAATTTGTCAAATATTATTAAATATTATATTAAATACAAAAGCACTAAAAGTTTTAGTGTTTTGGCTAAGGAGTGTGAGCATGTCTCAGGTACTTGTATTTCAGGTGAAATAATAAATACTAGACGAAAATGTGTTTTTGAGATTAAAATAAATGTAATTGATAAGTGCTTTATTCTTTAAGTTGATGAGTTCTTTCTGAAAGTCTGAAAACTATACTAAACCTAATATACTAATAACCTAAAGTTAAAAGTCTCAGTTTTTAGACGGGTAATGTTTTGTAATATGTATCTTTTTGTCTTTACTTATGCTGTACTTATTAGTATGATGAAAGCAACGCAATCTGCAATAATGCAGGCCCCTTGTATAAACACTGTCCTGCTATCGCAGGAGGACTGGACATGCTTTACTAGTTAAAAAACAAAATATCTCGGCCCTCACACGGGCACTGCCAAAACGATTTACGATTCAGAGTGGAAGCATCTCTCAGGAATGCAACTTTAAGGACTACGATCTGTGTAAGTGGCAGAAGACCATATCTTTGTATTGAACAGTTTATTTGAAAAAAACATAACTTCTGTTTTGAAAATCAGGTCATCTATACAAAATGCAGAATAGGACATTTAAAAATTACACATCAATTTTTACTCTCTAGAGAAAATCCTACAAAATGTTCATCTTGACAGAATTCAAAGTTCTTTATTCTTTTAGATTGTATTTCATCTGACGCTGTGAGAAACCTTTTTTATTATGTTGATACTTTTGAGCATGTTTTTTAATCAGTCGAATCCGTGCTTAGTGCTAAGATTTTTAGAGGAAGTTCATTTAAAACATATTTTCTAGTCTTACTTTATTTAATTACAGTTTATTTTCACCATAAATATAGCTTAAGAAACCGGTATGGCTTTTTAAAGAAAAGAAAGAACACTTAATTTCTTTGATCATTTCACATAAAAATTTGTGTTTAATGAAACTATTCATCCCCTGATCAAAATAATTTGTAGAGAGGCAGCTTATAATGATGTCACGCATTCCGAAATGGCGCATGTTAAAAGTTTAAGTTTTTTCGGGGGGATAGCGAGATGGTCCACGCTATTTTTCCATTCACTCACCGGAGTATCGCACGATCCGCATGGGCTATCCATGTTTGTGATTTTCGTAACTGTGATTTCCCCGGCTTTTATTATACATATCGGGCCCCCACCTTATATAAATTATGATGGGAGCATGGAATGTGTTTTAATGAAGACCACTTGTGTAAACACTGTTTTTATTGTTTTATCGTAGGAGGACATGATTTAACATGCCCCGGAGATAACCCCGGACGTAAACATGTCAACGTGACGTTGGGCGGTCCGGTTAAAAGTTCAACGCGACGTGGGTGGTCCGGTTAAAAGTTCAATGCTACGTGGGCGGTCGGTTCAAAAGTTCAGAGCAGCGTGGGCGATCGGTTCAAAAGTTCACGACGTGGGAGGTCCGGTCAAAAGTTCACGACGTGGGAGGTCCGGTCAAAAGTTCACGACGTGGGTGGTCCGGTCAAATGTTAGCCCCTCCCCGGAGGTCAAAGGTTCACGACGTGGGTGGTCCGGTCAAAGGTCAACCCCTCCCTCACAGGTCAAAAGGTCAGCCCCTCCCTCGCAGGTCAAAAGGTCACCCCCTCCTCTGAGGTCAAAGGTCACCATCAATCATTTTGACAGTATGTCGCTCATATTTACTACTGTTATAGTCAGTTTTTTACAAGTCTTCCTAGTTAACTGTACTATTGTGAAATTGTCTGTGAATGTCGTTGTAGCTCACAGATTAAACCAAGTTCTGACATATCAATTTTGTCAAAACATATATTTATCCAAATGTCAAATTGTGTTGCAATTATTATGGAATTTTCCCACATTTATTCCCCCAGTTCCATTTGTTCTGTTGAGACATTATCCTCTAGTGATTAACTTCATCATACACAATTGGGGCTACAAATATGTCTAATTTTAATAATATGAATGCTTTAAAGTGAAAGTAAGGCACTTACATTTTGTTGCTTCACCTAATTATTAATGATTTTAGGGATATGCAATTTTTGATACATGATCCTCTATCTAATCAAAGGTAAACTCTGTCATGTTATTATTTATTTATTTATTTATTCTGTGGCATAAGTGCCTTGCTTATGCCTTCTAATTTGCTAGGTTATAATTTCTCAGTCTTATATGCAATCTTATCAAATATTAAACCTATGTTTAACAATGTTGTAATTTAGCTCTAGACGCTTTGTGCCTCTCCCCTCAGCTAATTTATTTAATACTTTTATAATCTCTACAGCATTGGTCAAGTGTGGGATAGTAAATTAACAGGTCATCCACATATTGGAACAGCGCATTGTCCAGCACTAGATCTTTCCAAATCTGTTTTTAATTATTAATTAATTGAAAATTCAAAGTTAGTGAGGAAATTTTGCAGTAATCTAGAATAAGTGAGTTGTTTACCTTCGTAAGTAAACGCAGAGTTTCTGCATTTCTCGTCCAGTTAAATACTAAAGAAAGCAGAGCATAAGTCAATTTCATTTAAACAAACATTTTACTTCAGGAGGGAAACTAGTTAACAGTGTGTGTGGATCTGGAACTTCAAATACATAATTTATATTTCTCAAATCATGTACAAAAATAAAAGCTTTAGCTACAGGAAATATTGGTGTTTAACAATAGCTTGTTGTTTCTACTAAAAACTCCTAATGCCTCAATAGTGCTTCCTAATACATTTTATTGTTACCTGTCACAATGGGTACTTTTTTTTCTAATTTAATTCTTACGGATTTTGAAATTTTTGTTAAACTCACATATGTTTTAGCTTTTCCATAAATTAGTTCGAATCAGCTACTCCATTTCTGATGTTAGGCCTGCCTGTATTTCTGGGATGACTGCCAAAGCATCTCTTATCAGTTGCAACTATTCACCTTATTCCGCCACGCCCCTTTTCAATTCTTCGCTCTTCCGCATTTTGTCAACCGACTTCCGCTGCTAATATGGCACAGTGCATTCGGTAGCTAGTTTGGTGGTTAGAAGATTGTTTGTAGTTCACTATAACTTTAGCAAAATGACAAATATCGCACCTGCTGTAAATGTTTTAAATTAGCACAGAGAAAACTTCATACGAAGCTCGGATAGTCTTTTAATGTCCCATCAATCGTCTCGTGGTTAGACGATATGAAGCAGCCGCGGCAAGTAACCTATTGGACATATTTAATTACCTCGTCCTGTCATAAGGAGCAGCATTGAAAATTATTAAAGTACTTATATTTACACAGTGATTTCGTCTTTTTTAAAGCAAATGTGCACCTTAGCCAGTCCAATAACTATTTCGTTTTTATATGTTAATGTACCATGATAGAATTCATTTGCAAACTTGCCAACACTTATTCCTTCAAATCAGGAGACTTAAATCGTTTTAAGTGGAATCTACAAAGCTCACATATGGTTTAAGACATTCCTTACAGATAATATCTGATCACATTGTAAAGGTTTAATATAAATGCATGACAGGTAACATCTGATCACATTGTAAAGATTTAATAGAACTGCACAACATCCGATCACATTGTAAATGTTTAATATAACTGCATGGCAGGTAATATCTGATCACATTGTAAATGTTTAATATCACTGCATGACATCTGATCACATATGAAGGTTTAATGTAACTTTACAACAGGTAAAATCAGGTCACATTGTAAAGGTTTATAAAAATAACTATGGACTAAGAAACTTTTCAGCAAGACCACCCTGCAATGAATTAAGACGCAGCTTTATCAGACTCATCAGGAGCTGATCCCAAGTGTTTATCTGGAAGCTGTTGGTGTATGTACTGGTGATGTGCTTAGCGACTGTGTAATGCATGCAATATCAACCCTGTTTAAAGTAGGGCTGTCACTTTTGTTAAAAAATCATTTTCGATTTTTAATATATAAGTGTTCATTGAATCGATTGTAAAATCGATTTTCCATGTCTAAAAAAGACGTTTCCATTTTCAACGCCAAATAACAGACAAATGTAAAGAGAGCGCATGAAACGCACAAGTCAGCAATATTTCTTATTCATTGTCATTAAGTTTCGTGCAGAATAAAAAACAGCAACAGTAGTGCAACATTCTCGAAAAAAATATGCAGAGTGGACTGCTGCCATAAATGAAAAACATTAATGCGGGCTTCAACCGGCTGCTTTTATGATTTAGGCAATTCAAAAATTATTTTAAATAATGATTCGATCCATTTCAAACAACTGTTCAAAAATGAAACTTTAAATAGACTTACTTGAAGTTGAGAACATGCTGTGTATTTTTTTATTAAACGTAACCGACACTTAGGCGGCACTAGGCAGGCATAATGAAATGCGCAAAAAGAATAGGGCCATTACAAATTATTGGTCAGGAAAACAAGTCGATCAACATTTTAGGGGTCAAGAGCAGAGCGCTTTTCATTCACTATATGTCCATCTGTTGAGAAGACGCACTCCGACCACACTGATGTCCCAGGGAAACTCGGGTACTTCGTTGCTAGCTGCGTATTTCGTACTGCCAATCTTCCATCACAAAAGCGGGTTGCTGTCAGCTCGCAAGGGTGGCTCCTTGTCATAACTCATCATCTCCTGTAAGGTCACAATTTCGACGCTGTCTCGTGTTGCACAGGTTTATTGACGTTGTCCTCCATTTTCTTTGCAAAACACTAGATGCAGCGATTGAAAGCGTGAAACTATAGGTGCGTAAAATTGCTGGGTATTTTCTGTCTAGCTTTCGCACACCTACTGCACTTTCGGAATTCTTTATTTTCTTTTTCTGCTTGTTTGTGAGTTTTGTTACATCTATATTTTTAACTGTTTAATTCTTTTAAAATTAATAGTGTACATATTTGGTTAAAATCGATTGCCTATTTTCGTTTTCGAAACTTTTTTTGGTTGGTCCGATCGATTGTGCAATCGATTTTCGAACGAAAAGTGACAGCCCTAGTTTAAAGCTGACAAAGATGGTTGTTTCTCAGCAGAGATATGTACATTTGTGCCAGCTCAACACATGAAGCAGAAGCATTGAAGCAGTTTCTCGGACAGGGTTTACAGGACTAGGCCTTAATTATATTAGGACATTTTAGTTTTTACAAACAAACCACATCTTGTGATAAAACAATGGCACTCATATATGTTGAGGTATGTCAGTACAAGGCGTTTTTAAATTATCGTAGCTCAAATAAGCATTTTAGCCTGGGACCAACATAAGCCCTGTCCGGGAAACCGCAAGGTTGTTTTCCCATATCACAGTGGTTCTTAACGTTATTCCTCAACAGGGACGTGCACAGGGGGGTTGCTCAGGTTGCCCGGGCAACTGCCCATATGCCCTTCTCAACTCAAGTTGCCCTTCCGAGGTGGAACATTTTTTTTTACTTTTTCTTCGTTTACACTATGCAGCGTTCCTTCGTTACTGTATTTTAATTAATTACGAAATTTGTATTTTATTTTTAAATTGCTATCCTGTGTTTCTGGCGCATTCGCGAATTAATGACTCGTTTGAGTCGATTCCTTACAAAGTGTTGCAAATAAATGAGTCTTTTGAGTCGATTCTTTACAAAGCGAATGGGCCAAACCAGAGTCGTATAATAACAGAGTTACGAAACGCTTTGATCTCGCCGCCGTGCGGTCACGTGATTCATGTAACGTTCTGCAGTTCCAAACCAAGCAGGGCTGTCAATCTGTTTGCATAGGTTTCAGCTATTTTAGATAAATATTAGCTTGTAATGTGAATTGATCACTATACTTACTATGTTTATAACGTTTTTTTACTAGGGAGTGATGTAAATATAGTAAAACAGTTAATAAAGATAAACAGTTAATTGTGGCCCAAAGATAACTGTGGTTATCTATACCAACTACAGCAACACAGTTTATCTTTAATTTTTGTAGCAAAATATGGCTATATAAATGGCTATCAATCTGCTAAAAACATAATTCCTACACTTTTACTATATTAAAATCACAAAAAAGATCGCCAACGCGGTTATTTGTAACAGTGAAGCATAACATAAACACACTAAATTAATATTTAATTGTATTTATAGTACACACATTAAATGTTAATATAATCATACATGATTTTCGAGGATACATCACTCGTATTACTTACCAAACACAATGAAACACATAGCAGCATTGTAAGCAGTGTGACTTTCTTATAAGGCATTTAGCTTGTCGCTGTTGCCCCCTAGTGTTACTCGTAATATATAAAAAAGATAAGTATAAAGTAGATGGCCACCAGTAATAAAATATTAAACCATTAAATCTATATTATTCACACATTATACACAACTCATTAAAATATAAAAATTTTACTAGTTATTATTAACGAAAATCATTACCTACAGCAGAGTTCATAAAATATCACTGTTGACTATATTAATGAAATGTCCGAAAATGTAAAGAGAAACGGTAATTTCATCGATTTACCAGCAGGTGCCATTGAAATGAATGGGCTTCAGTGCTGCGTTTGGAACTATGCGTCACTACCGGTCACTACATGAAACGCTGTTACTTCTGCATTCCATTCTTACAACGGACGTCTATGTGAGTGTCGTAACTCTATTATTATACGACTCTGGGCCAAACGTTTTAAATTGATTCGCGAATCAGTTTGAATGAATTGTTTAGATCGCTGCAAAAACGGAATCGTTTTACCCGTAACCTATGTAGAAACACGCAGAATATAACCAGTGTTGGGTGACGTGGAAAAGAATTTACCAATCTTTTAACTAAAAGCAAAACTTCAACACATGTACCCGCCATTACATACACGCGACCTGTTCATCGTCTCGTCAGACACAGTTAAACGTGTGCAACCTTCAGAAGCATTGTAGCACGGATTGAAGAAAATACATCGATGATTGACGTCTGATGATTGTCTGTACTGTATGATGTAAGTGATTCTCACAAAACACACGTGACATGACAACGTAAGAAAACATGAGTTTTGTATAAAATCATTTTTATGTAAGTGTAAACTGTCAATGTCCTCAGACCATCTTAGGAGATTCTAACTTTATACATAGTGAATGCAAAACTGTTGTCAGTTTACTTGTCTGATATTTCAGCTATAAGCTACATCAACATTGACACTAGAGTTAATTTGTTAATTTGAAAATGCTTGTCTATTCTGTGTTTGTATTCTTTTTTTCTGTACTGTTTGTGTATGTTGCAGTTTTACACATATTCTTCTGTTTGTTGTGGAGTCAAGAAATGTCTAAACATTAAAAGATGAACATGAGACAAAAGTACAGAATCTGTCACATTATTTTTTTTTAATGGTCACTGAGCTGTGTCCTGATTGTTTACACATGAAAAGCATAAAATGTGTAGGATCAGTTTGATTCACTTATGTGCATTTGTGTACAACACACATCACAAGTCAGCATTTAATGCTGTTGTTCTTTGTTGTTAAAGCATACGTATGTGTTGAAACATAAACAAAGGTTAATAAAATGTGACATTCTAAACTTCTGACATACTGATATTTATCTTACCAATTTCTGGTCTCCACAGCAAACAGAAAAATCTTGTCTTTACAGTTCTGATACTTATTATGGAGGGCACTGTATTGTGTGTGTGTGTGTGTGTGTGTGTGTGTGTGTGTGTGTGTGTACCTGGTAATTATCACGTTGTGGGGACCAATTGTCCCCACAAAGATAGGAATACCAGTGTTTTTGTGACCTTGTGGGGACATTTTGATGTCCCCATGAGGAAACAAGCTTATAAATCTAACAAGATGATGTTTATTGAAAATCTAAGGTACAAGAAAGGTTTTTGTGATGGTTGGGGTTAGGGAATGGGGCAGGTAAGGGGAATAGAATATACAGTTTGTATGGTATAAAATGTATTACGTCTATGGAATGTCCCCACAAAACATGGAAACCAGAATGTGTGTGTGTGTGTGTGTGTGTGTGTGTGTGTGTGTGTGTGTGTGTGTGTGTGTGTGTGTGTGTTGTGTGTGTGTGTTTTTTCATGAGTAACTAGTAACTCGCTACTTACTATTTTCATTGCATACTTTTTACTTCTACTTGAGTAATTATTTATTTAGTTACTTGTACTTTTACTTAAGTAAAGTTTTTGGCTACTCTTTCCACCTCTGTTAAAATCTTCATGAATCTAGGCTGAGTTTGCCACGTTTAAGCCTAAATAATCAGACAGATAGCAGCTAGCTATCATAGCTTGCAGACAAGCAACCAAGGCTACAATTTTTTTGGTAGGCATTAGGCAAACATGTTTGCTGATTTTAATAAAAACCCTGTTATTCTCAGTCCTTCATATAGGCCGTGATTTAAAAAAAAAAAATTGGGGGGGGGGGGTGCCCTTTATTTAGGTCAGAGCAACTGCCCCTAAAAATTCCTGTGCACGTCCCTGTTCCTCAAGGCCCACTGCTTTGCACATTTTGTATGTCTCTTTTATCTGACAGACTCCGTTCAGTTCATTGAGATCTCTTCTAATGAGCTGATGATTTGAATCAGGTGTGTTAAATAAGGGAGATATACAAACTGTGCAGGGCAGTGGGCCTCGAGGAATAATGTTAAGAACCACTGCCATATCAGATGTAAGTTGCTTCAGGTTGAGTTGTGATTTTAAAGTGTAGTTGTGTTCAGAGACGGATGGATCCTCTCATTGTGTTTCTGCATCACAGTTTAGGAACACGTTGATTGTATATCATCCTCACAGTTGTCCATTGCATCACTAAACATAAATGCATCTGTGAAAATAATATAACCATAAACATTTTTATGTTAGTATTTTAAAGAAACTTGCATCATGAGAATTAATATATAAATGACATCCATACTTAAACAGAACAGTGTGTGAGAGAGAGATGCATTAAAAAGAGACAGTAACGTTATACACACAACCTCTAACTTCAGTGTTAAATAATATGTCGTTTAATTAGGGGTGTGCCGGTTTCAGAATTGGTGATGACGGTTATGACGTGAGTCAAATGTGACGGTTCGTAACATAACCGTCTGTGGGGGCGTTTTGCTCGTTTAAATGCTTGTGGATTGACGCGAAAGTGTAATTTTACCATAAAATCATGAATGTGATGCCAGGTGTTTTAAACAGTAATGACTTTATGCAATTTAACAGAAAGCAATGAAATATTTAAAAAAAAAACACTGTTGACAGAAGACTGCGCTGTCACTCTCTGCTCAGCATAAATGAATCCTCTCTCATCTATTTTGATAATCTTCAGAGAAACAGATTTAATTGTGTCTATATCTGTCATTACATGGACCAGAATGTGGATTAAAAAGCGTCTTGAAGAGGTTTTGCTCATAAATGCATTTAAAGTAAAGTAATATGAACTTCAGATTTTTATACTGTTATTAAACTGCACAGTATGCGCTGCAAACGCAGCCGACAATGGGCCTCGCGCGACAAACGCTCTCCACATACAGTACGCAGTGTTCAGGGCTCACGCTTGCGAAGTAAACGCCGTTTGAATAAACAAGACACTGATTAGCTACTTGCTCTACGTTTATTTAAAATTAACAGCAAGACAAGCAGTGAATGTGCTTTCAGGAGAGTTAGTAGATTAGCATGGGAGGATTTGTACTTGAATAGCGGAGTGTACTGACGCCTTTCCGCGGTTAAAACAACATTCCTTCTTATGGTCATTCATGTTTATTTGATGCTAAAAATTAACTAGAAGGAAGAGATGATTTGAAAGGTGAGACTTTGTTTAATATGTTTAATCTCAAGAGTAACCGAAAAGTAACCTGGTCTGTCCTGTATGTCAGCGCGTTGTCAGTGTCTGCTCCGCTCTGTATTTTTCACTGCGTGAGAACATGGTGGGGCGTATAACACAGACTGTTAACAATTGTTTTTAATTAGTATTTAAACATTCTTTATGATACATTTTTTAAAAATATTTTAATAACACGGTTTTGCCGGTTATACAGTTCTAATGACGGTGTTCAACTATAACTGTCGGTCTCACGGTTATATAATGACCGTCACAGCCCTACGTTTAATATGTCATTATCAACAATCTGAATGGGAAATGAACTGACCTTCTAGCATCTGAAATCTCGGTAACTTGTATGAATCACGTGAGCTACTGTAAGAATGTAATGTACTAATATATTGTTATCTTATCTTAAATATAAAAATATAGGTGGGCAATCAAAATCATTGAAAATAATTGCATTTTATAAACTAACGTTACTTATCTTAAGTGTATTCGTAGAACGGACATCACAAATCTAACGTTAGGCGAAAGAGCACATTTAGCTAAGATAGCTTACCTGAAACTGACCACCTTTTCAACACCCGGCATGGCTTCTAGTTACCGGAACATCGTAGTCAAACCATTACTTGGGATTAGGGTGTTCCTCATTCGGCTTCCCGTCCATTAAAATTGGTAAGAAACAAACATAAAGTGAGCTTTTTAAGTTTAACGCGTCGCCTTCAGCCACTGCCTCAGCTGCTCATCATATGCAGCTGGAAGTAGGTTGACAAAATGAGCGCAATGGCGCCGCCCTTGTTGTCGTGGAAAATAAGGTGAATACTCCTGCCAGAACCATGGTGCACACAACTTTCTTGTTTCTCCTCTCTTCCAAAATCAGCAGTATAGAATTTTACTGTGTTCCCTATTTTATTTTTCATCATATGGCTAAGATCCTAATACAAAAATTATTTGCCTGCAAAACAGTTACATGTGCTGTATTGTCAAAAATCCTTCTTTTTTTTTTTATTTAATCAAGTGTCTATCTGTGAAGCTGTAACTTGGGGCCCTATTCTATATGTTGGGAAATCAGGGGAACTTTCTATCCTTCCTTCTCATTTAGTCACTCTTTTTCTAGATTTGTTCTGCATAAGGGGTCATACATCATAATACAGTAAAAATTCAGACTGTACCTTCTATGTTCATTAATTTGCTCTTTCATAAACTTTTTCCATTTTGTAATTATCATGTATATATTCTGTCCTAAATTTTCCTATCCCATATACGTTTACTTGTGGTGTCATCATTGTATTTTTTCTAACTACCTCACTGTTAAAATAAATTCCATCAGGGGAACAAGATATCTGCAATTTTAATCTACACAGGGCATCTCTTTCTAATAATTAATGGGTGTGCTCAGAAAAGATGGCTAAAGTCACTTGTTTGGCTTTTGCTTACAGACAGGCTGGGGCAGTCAGAGGTGTCAGCTGGGTTTTTCCCTTAAAATCCTCTTTGTTCTCAAAATTTTCAGACAGGTGGAGGTGTGTGGTATATATTTGGAAGCATGTGTAAGTTGCTCCAGTGTCAGTCATCATAGGTTCAGACTTGCCTTCAACTCAACTTCAACCCGCAGAGTCAATAATCTCTCGTCAGCATTTTCAGTTATCATTGGATGTTGACCCCTCCCGTTAGGATCCTCTGGGCAACCTTAGTGGCTTTGGTCTGGCCCATGCCACAGATTCACTGTTGTTGTGATTGCTGCTGCTGCTAGGGTGGGCCTTACTGTCTCTGGTTTGGCTGCCAGTCTTGTTGGTTCAACTGTCCGCCTTGTTAATTCATTCTTCACGTAATCTTTTTGGTCTGCCTTGTCCTGTGCCTCCATGCTGTTTTTGTCCATTCCTGCTGTTTTGCTGTTTTGGCTTTGTACAGATAACAATGAGAGTGGCTTGCTGTTGAGCATTTCCAGGAGTGGGTTGGGTTGGTGTTGCTATCTGTGTTTGCTGGATGGTGGGGGCAGGTGTGTTGATGAGCGCCATTAAAGCTGGTTGTTTCTCCTTCAGAACAGCTTGTGCTTTTTTCTTAGTTTTGCTCACAAAGTCGTCCCGCTGTAACTGTGCCAGCCCCCTCTGCACCTCTCTCTCTCTGCTGTTGTTGCCTTCAGCTTATTCTTTCGGTGCTGCTTGACTGCATGTGAAACATGATGACAGAACTCCTTGTGTATTTTGGAGTTAAGTCCAACCACATCTTCGAGTTTGTTTTTAACCGGTGGTGGCATAGCTTCCACTGTTGCATTTCTGAACAGTGCAGCTAAAACGAAGTCTTTTTCCGGGTCTTTTTCTAGTTCTTCACGCCACCGTTTCAGCTGTTTTTGTATCTATGCTCGTCGGGTCAATCTGCATGGGGTATTCTCTGCATAATGTTGTCCACATGCTCTTCCTGAAGGGGTCAAAGGTCATTTGATCTCTTCTGATGTTGTCAATTGCAATTCTCAGTCCAGCATCATTCAAAAGTTCATTAAACTTTGTTCCACCGACACACTTTGCCAACAAGGCCTTGATATCTCCTATGGCGAAGACACACCCTGCAGTCTTTTGCTCAAAATTTTTTATCCATTTTCCGGCTGCTTCATGTATTTCTCGAAGGCGTGCAGCTAGTCCATCAAAATTCTGCGTGGCCCAGGGTATATATTGTCCTTGTTGTCCCTTTATCAAAATCAGGCACATTGATGTATTTCTGGGTTCTTCAACTTAAACATTGTCTCTTGGCATAAATCCATGCAGCTTGCTGTTCTTGTCCAACGTTTACCCAGCGTTCAGTCTCAAACTTTAAATCCTTGTACTCTCTCTCCATCCTTGAGGTACCGGCTGCTTGCTTGAATTTTCCTCTTGTTTGTAGCTTTTTACTGGTCTGATCTCTCCACCCTGCCTGGTCCCTACTCTACACTTCCTGCTGGTGTTGTATCTTTTCCTTTTTCTGAAATGGCATCCCTAAATTTGTCCATCCTTAACTTAGGCTTTTCTGTTCTGTCTATGTCTAGGGGTGTTATCTGATGTAGGGCTGTGGCTACACTATCATATGCCTTATGTATCTCAGGGGTTGTTAACATCTTTCCTAATGTTTTGGCTGCATCAGCCTATGCGTTAAGAACTGGGTTGTGGCCTTGGTTTGCTGTCTGTTTTTTAATTTTTATTATTATTTTTTAATTTTTTTTTCATTGGGCCTGTGGGCTCATCTGTGTTTTGGGCGAGTATAGGGGTTTGTAAAAGGGGTTGTGCTCTAGCCTGCGATTGGTCTGACTCTACTTCTATTCTGTCCTCAAATTGTATGTCACCTGTAATTATTGGTAATTGGTTTTCTGATCCCCCTCATCCCTAGAGGAGGCATTTTTTTTTGTCTGCAATTTTTATCATCTTCTTTTAGAATCTCTTTATTCTTTTTTTTTTTAAATTTCAAAAAGTTAAGTCCCTCCTTTTTTGAATAAATTAAAAACAATTATTATTATTATTATTATTATTATTATTGTCATTATTATTATTATTTTCTCATCTCTTCTTATATTTTACTCTTAGGGTTTGTAATTTTTACAAGTATTTCCATGTCCTCACACACTGTTACCTCAAATGTCCCATCCTCTGGCCATTTTGTCCTCAAGTGTTTGGTACTTTTGGTCCATTTGTTTGAAAGTTCTCTTAATCAAATCCGTGCTGATAGTATGCCTAGACTTCAGCCTGTCCAATGATGTGGATGCCATGTCTGTAAACACACTTCACCATAATTAGAATTAATTACATGGGTTAATTTGGAAAATTTATTTCTTCAAGGTTCCTCCCTCAAATTCTCCCACAAACACTCTTAAACCTCATTCACACAGACCTCTGGTCCCAGAAAATACCCGTAAAATTGCCAGACAAGCGTCTGTGTGAACAAAAACTCGTTCCGTTAATCTTCTGGGATCGTTGCCGGAAAGAGGACCTAGTAAGATACGCGGGTAACCCTCTGTGTGAACAAGAATGCCATAAAGGGCGTGTCGAAGTGAGGACGCGCGCGTCATCATCACAACACAAGTTATGGTTCAGCTCCTTACAACGAGAGATAACGTGCATATAAACATTCACCACGAGAAATGTTGCAAACTAACATGTATATAAACATTCACCACGAGAAATGTTGCAAACTAGATTGAAGCAGTTATCAGGAAATGATATATGAGACGCATAAACAATGACGCACGTGCCGTGAGGACGCGCGTGTCATGGCAACATGAAGTTGGTTCAACTCTTTAAAATCAGGGATTTACAACATTCACTACGAGAAATGTCAGCAAACTGGACTGAAGCAGATATCAGGTAAGTTAGCTCGTTACTTACTGCGTTGAAACGGAGATCATTCAGCAGCATAAAACAATATCGCGTCACGTGCTCATTTGAGCTATAATAAACGAAAATACCCGCATGTCATCCCAACGAGATATATTGTTCAGCTCCTCAAAATGCGGGTTTTAAATGCATATAAACAATCACGATGAGAAATGTCTGAAAACTGTATCAAAGCAGAAATCAGGGAGCTTGTCAAATATCCACTCTGAAGCTGAGATCATTCACCAGAATAGAACTGTGCATTCACGCGCTCCTTTGTAGTCTTATCATAAACAAAAATGCACGCGAGTTGTTTCTGGAGAGAGAAATAATAAATAATATGCAAACTTCAGACGCTGCGTAGAAGAGAGGGCGGGACTTTCAACATGTCACATGTCTTTCCGGGACCATCAGATGCCGTGTAAACTTGGCAGTGTGAATGAATAAAATATCAAGCGGTCCCGTAAAATTCCAGGATGCCTGTGCCGTGTATCTTACGGAATATCTGTGTGAAAAGGGCTTTATTAATACACTCTCTCTGTCACAGGCAATCAAAGGCCTACGTTCACAATGCACCGGTCTTGTTTATGCATATACTCTTATCACGGATTACTTTTTATTTATTCATTATATTGTCTATTATTGTTTACTATTATGCAATACTTATTGAATATTCCCTAATACAAAATAAGGGGTGACCAATGTTGGACTTTAAGGCGTCCATTTGCATGTTCATAATTTAGAGGAAAGGCACAAGATACGAATATCTAAGTTCAAATATTTATTGATCAGATTGAAAAAGTTTAACAGCGCTGGGTCCTCTCAAGTAGCGAACCACCAGCTCAGGAAGTAACATGCATATTTATAAGATATGTGACGTCGATCTTTCTTCAGAAAATCTCCACCCACAAAGGCCGTTCCCCTCGTCCATCTGACTCCATCACCACACCCAATTTTAGCCTGTAGGCAAAGATGGACACACATAGACAAAGAAAAAACAATCTGTTCTCCTCTCATCCCTGGGAGCCCTGCAGTTCCTCTCCAGTACTCCTCCACTTTGAATAGCATGTTATAATGCTTTCTTAGAAACAAATCATTAATAAAACATTCATTTATAAAAAACATAAGCTGTAAGATGAAAGTGATTATTATGTAAAACATATTTCAATATCATGACATCATTTCATTATTTGTAAAATTGGTTATATGAATAAGGCACACATTAACTTCTTTAGATAGATAAACACATATTAAATCTTTTACTGCAATACTACTTCTAAGCAAACACTTTAATCATTATTAAAAACCATCTATTTGGTAAGAAAACACACACACACACACACACATACATACATACAGGAGATTCTGTTTCTTCAAGGTTGAGCTGCCCTGCCCCCATTAAGTTATTCTGTATGCAACCTTCATTTCATTGGTTAATACACATTTATCAAAGACAACATCTTATATTTACTACATCAATTATTCAATGATTAATACTGATTAAGTAAGAAATACATTGCATATTTTATCCTGTGAACATTAAGGCATTAGTTAATGACATAGTCGCCTGTTTGCTTTCCCCCTCAGGCCTCTCTCTTATCTTGATCGATACCAGTCGTAAATTCCTAAATTCCTCCTTGCAGGACACACACAAAAACTGGTAACTCTCCACTCTCAAACATAAACACCTCATTTCTACATAATAGCTCAGTGCATATATAAAACACACAATGTTTATAGAATAAAATGATTAATTAAAGAAATATAACATGGAACAAAATCAATTTCCACAGTCCTTATTTGGACATCTTTGTAACTTTAACACTTTTAGCAATCAGCATGAAATGTAGGCAGTAAATATGTAAAACATAATTATTCAACAACACAACAGTACTCCATTGTTCATGAATTGGTTAAATGCATTCATTAGTTAAACATACTAATTTTCACTTTCTCTAAATATAACCTAGTTATAAAGCAAACAACTTGTTTATTGAAACCATCTGTTCTGCGTGTTTTCTCTTCAGGGCTTTGTTCCTACCCCCAACTGAAACAGCCTTTCAACTTTACACACAGACATTTACTCACATATCTCAGCACAGAAAGCACAATATCACATATCAATCATAACATGACATACTGATTAATAAAACAACATAAAAATCCCACAATTCCCTCTCTTGACCTCTGAAAGAGGTCACACATTTTCTCCTCATCATCCTCCAGGTTCTGTAGGCCTAATAGCGGCATGTTGTATTTGGGTGGATTTTCTTTTTTCTCTATTGCAGACACTATCAGTCTGTTACACAGGGATCTCCATTGTTTATGCCAAATATTATGGTGATTATAATTGCAGTTATAACTCTTAGGGCCCACAGAACCTTCCAATTTGCATATAGCTTCATCTCTGTGGAAAAAATACACTTATGCCTATTGGCTAATACTCAAATAACAATCGTAAATTCAAAAAGGAAAAGAAAAATGAAATATGAAATTAATACTGTAGAATTGTATAAGAAACTTAAGAAATTCAAAGATCAATAGTTACCCAGGTTATAATGAATATATGGTAATTGTGATATTCAGGTCTCTAAACACTTCTGTCAGGATTTCCAGCACTTTGTGGAAATCCAATTTATCTAAGCCACACCCCAGCCGGGGAGTGGATACACTTGTTATGTTTTCTTTCTCACACCACTCTCTCATACGTCTGAGGCTGTGGGTAAAATTCTCATATGTTGGTAAATCAGTACAATTTTGTTTTGTTATTAAATGAAAAATCAATCTGCCGTCGTCCTCGTGGGTAACTGCACATTCACCTGTGTGTTTGTTCTGTCTTACAACCTTTTATGTACCGTACTTCGCTTTGAATTGTACGGCTATACCTGCTCCGTAGGCACAATCTGTGCTCACACAGTGTGCTAGGGGTTCTGTTACTGGGCTGGAAAAAATGTCACCTTTTTTATGCACAATTGTACAGTGTGTTTGTTGACTTTGTTGTTGGTGTTGTGTGAGTGTTACCACTGATGTTTCACTTCCTGTTTGTTCTCTCTGTATTCCAGCTGATTCACTTTCACTTTCAACACTCTCCCTCTCTTGGACCTGAGTCCTCAGGTCCACACCTTTGTCTGTTAGAAACCCAATCATCATATATAACTGCTGGGTTGTTCCCACAATGTCGTTGTGTGGTAGCCTGTCACGAAAAATTTTCAATCATAGCAGTTAGTTTGTAGAAATAAACAGCATTAGTTAGTGGCAGGATTGGATCCTACACCAAGGCGTTCCGTGGGCCTGGAAACTGACGACCTGTAAGCAATTCAAAGGGTGTGAAACCAGAAATCCTGTTAACATAAGAGCGAATAGACATTAATGCAATTGGTAATGCGTCAAGCCATGTTATTTTTGTCTGTGCACATAGTTTGTCAAGTCAAGTTTTAATGTCAAAGTCAGGTTCAGTATTTCATCTTTGCTCTAACATTGGGGTGATAAGCAGCCCCGAAACTATATGTCAATTCCATTGCGTGTTTGTCAATTTTGTCATATCCAACTTTGTCTTGGGAAACCATGGTTGGGGATATAAGTGGTTTATTAGGCAGTTGACAACAGCCACGTCATTAGGTACCTTCACAGCCTGTAGTATGTGTCAGGCTTTGCTAGCATTTACTATAGGCCGGCCTTTCCTGGTTTCAAACCCACCTATCTGCCATATGGCAGTTCCATATATACTGCACCAATCACATATGCAGATTCACTATAAACAAACACCCTCTCTTCACCAGTGTAGTGCAAGGCTTTGATAACAGCTGTCATTTCAGCTCTCTGTGCTGACCGTTTACCCTCCAATTTACCACTCACTCTAGTCACAAAATAATTTTCAACCTGTTCAACCACAGCAAAGCCTGCCGTCAATGTGTCATCTGCTGCTCTGAAACAACAACCATCTGTAAACAGTGTGATTAACGGTGGGGTAGTTGTCAGTGGTACCGCGAACAAACCATCTCTCAATTTATTTGCTTTTTCAGTCAATGGTATAACAATTATAATTAATTACAAATAATAACAATTTGTATATCAGTCAATGGTATCCAATCATTTGGCTCACCCTCAGTGATTAGATCTGCCATTTGAACACCTTCATGCACATATATGATGTCTGGGCTGGCAATTTCCTTAAATACAAAGTTTGTTACAATAATCAGTTATTTTTCTATTCTCACAGCTTTTCTTGTTTACCTTCTATATTGTTCTATGGTGTTCTTTTTTCATTTTCAATGTATTTCTTTTATCTATTTTAATTTCCTTTCTGCCATAGCTGTTCTATTCCATTTATATTTGCTTTTTAGCTTAATACCATCATTGGAGTTCTGACTTCCTCTGTAGATACCAAATTAAATCATGCATTTCTTCCTGTCAGATTAATAGGAGTCTGATTTGATTTCAGAACAGGTAGTCACACCTAACAACAAAGTTCTTGATCAGCCTTTAAATTTGTCTAGCTGATTTTCTCATAAAGATTGTCTGTGTCCCTATAGTAACAAGGTCTTTACTAAACATTGAACGGCTGTTTACTCTTTCCCCTTTTTCACTCAAAGGCTCGTATGAAGATGAGAAAGTTCAGTGTCCAGTGAAATATTGTCCAGTTTCTCTTGCCTCCAAGAACATTATTGTCTTTGTGAGTCTTTCTGGATTCCACTCAGTCTTTTTGGTTTTTCATCCTTGTAAATGTCTCTGACCATATGCAGTGCCCCCTTCACTGCTTTAGTTCAAGTATAGTCCCATTCAAATAGAATGTGCTTTCAGTCCAGTTTATGAGTTACTCCTCTCTTTGCAACTCCAGCACTTTGATATCACACACAGTTTTTCATTGTCTGTTTCTTTGCCAGCTTTTATTCACTTTCTTGAATGTCAAAGGATGGGAATAATCAGCCCACAAGGTTTCAGCTTGACCCATGCAAAATATTGCCTTTCAATTTAAAAATAAAATTTATCTTGTGACCACCTTCCATCATCAGATGAAGACTCCCCTTCATTTTGTTAAATCTTTTTTTTCCTTTATACAATCTGTCTGTTTCATTCACCTTTTAACAATTTTCTGTCCTTTTTTAATTGTTCATCTTTATTTCCACATGTAATAACTTGGTCTCTACTCTTTTCTGTAATTTGTTGTTTTTCTTTCAAAGCTTCGCCTCTGTCTTTCTGCCAGATTTTGCTTAATCCCATTTATGGTTTTAACAGACTCAATATATCACAGACACACTACATTTTCACACAAATAAAATCTACATCTACATTTAATTCACCGCTATTGATTTGAAAAACAGGCTGTTGCATTGGGGCTTTGGCTTTCTCATAAGGAGGAGGTGTGTGCAAGGAGGGGTAGATCGATTTCACTGGGGGTGGAGCTGGAGGAGGAGCCGTAGGTGTCACACTTGAGTCTGGCTGACTGTTTCCTTGTTTAACTTCCTGTTGCTTTGCAGCTGCACCACTGTAAACTTCCCCTTTTCTATTTGATTCAATAGCCTGCATGGCAGCAGCAACCAGAGCCAATCTTGTCCAAATTCTCAACTCTTTCTCTTAGTCTTTTACAGTTGGTCCCTTTCCAAACTATTAACATTTTTTCCATGGCACATACACCGGTGAACACACATATTCATCACACTCTTTCTGAAATTCAACCATTCTTTATACAACTGTAAATACAATTCCTCTATATATATACAACGTCAAAATGAAATATACCCAAATACAACTGCAGAATCAAGTGCACAATGGAATTTCCTGGGCCTGTAACCCAAAGGTTTCCACACCCTTAATTTAATACTGTACTCAATTAGATAATTTCTAGGCCTTTCACCTAAAGGTCTCCCAACCCTTAAATTTAATACTGTACTCAATTAGATAATTTCTAGGACTTCCACCTAAAGGTTTCTCAACCCATAAATTTAATACTGTACTCAATTAGATTATTCCTAGGACTTCCACCTAAAGGTTTCTCAACCCATAAATTTAATACTGTACTCAATTAGATTATTCCTAGGACTTCCACCTAAAGGTTTCTCAACCCATAAATTTAATACTGTACTCAATTAGATGATTTCTAGGCCTTCCACCTAAAGGTTTCCCAACCCCCTACGGGCTTCAACCCGAGTTGGTATTTTATAACGCCTAATGCGTTAAAGGAATCCTCAACCTTTTATTTAACAAAAAAATTCAAAAATTTCAAAAAGTTTTTCACTCTGATCAATTCTTATTGTTTAAATAATTAATTTCAGTTCGGAGCTCCTTATCAACACAATTAATTTGGTATATGTCCAATAGCAGAATTTGATATAACAGGTTTCTGCTTACCTTTATTTTAGAAGACCGGTCTTTTGTGTTGAAATGGAGCCCTCCCTTACTCTGGTTTCTTCAATGTGAAACCCTCCTTCCTCTCACTCTCTCCTTTCCCTCCACAAAACGTCGGCGGTCACCAATTGTTGGACTTTAAGGCGTCCATTTGCATGTTCATAATTTAGAGGAAAGGCACAAGATACGAATATCTAAGTTCAAATATTTATTGATCAGATTGAAAAAGTTTAACAGCGCTGGGTCCTCTCAAGTAGCGAACCACCAGCTCAGGAAGTAACATGCATATTTATAAGATATGTGACGTCGATCTTTCTTCAGAAAATCTCCACCCACAAAGGCCGTTCCCCTCGTCCATCTGACTCCATCACCACACCCAATTTTAGCCTGTAGGCAAAGATGGACACACATAGACAAAGAAAAAACAATCTGTTCTCCTCTCATCCCTGGGAGCCCTGCAGTTCCTCTCCAGTACTCCTCCACTTTGAATAGCATGTTATAATGCTTTCTTAGAAACAAATCATTAATAAAACATTCATTTATAAAAAACATAAGCTGTAAGATGAAAGTGATTATTATGTAAAACATATTTCAATATCATGACATCATTTCATTATTTGTAAAATTGGTTATATGAATAAGGCACACATTAACTTCTTTAGATAGATAAACACATATTAAATCTTTTACTGCAATACTACTTCTAAGCAAACACTTTAATCATTATTAAAAACCATCTATTTGGTAAGAAAACACACACACACACACACACACACACACACATACATACATACAGGAGATTCTGTTTCTTCAAGGTTGAGCTGCCCTGCCCCCATTAAGTTATTCTGTATGCAACCTTCATTTCATTGGTTAATACACATTTATCAAAGACAACATCTTATATTTACTACATCAATTATTCAATGATTAATACTGATTAAGTAAGAAATACATTGCATATTTTATCCTGTGAACATTAAGGCATTAGTTAATGACATAGTCGCCTGTTTGCTTTCCCCCTCAGGCCTCTCTCTTATCTTGATCGATACCAGTCGTAAATTCCTAAATTCCTCCTTGCAGGACACACACAAAAACTGGTAACTCTCCACTCTCAAACATAAACACCTCATTTCTACATAATAGCTCAGTGCATATATAAAACACACAATGTTTATAGAATAAAATGATTAATTAAAGAAATATAACATGGAACAAAATCAATTTCCACAGTCCTTATTTGGACATCTTTGTAACTTTAACACTTTTAGCAATCAGCATGAAATGTAGGCAGTAAATATGTAAAACATAATTATTCAACAACACAACAGTACTCCATTGTTCATGAATTGGTTAAATGCATTCATTAGTTAAACATACTAATTTTCACTTTCTCTAAATATAACCTAGTTATAAAGCAAACAACTTGTTTATTGAAACCATCTGTTCTGCGTGTTTTCTCTTCAGGGCTTTGTTACTACCCCCAACTGAAACAGCCTTTCAACTTTACACACAGACATTTACTCACATATCTCAGCACAGAAAGCACAATATCACATATCAATCATAACATGACATACTGATTAATAAAACAACATAAAAATCCCACACCAATTAATAAATAGACAACTTCACACGCACAAATAATATTTCCAAAATATTATTATTTCCAGTTTCAGGCGTACGTGGCCTACTTGATCTCTGAAGGTTGTATGAGCAAACCTCATCTAAATATTCTATCAACATGACATTCCACAAAGGATTCTAATTATTACTTGCCAGGTTATCTATGGCCACTTTTCTCTACTTCTGGTAACTTTTGTACTTCCACTAATTATCTCAGATACCAGTCTATTAATTTTATATTATATTACTGCTAAATATTTGCTAAATGCTTTTCCAGAAGTGATTGTTAATATTTCTTATTTCAGTTTGAATTTTAGTGTTTCACACTATTTCTGCTGCAGGGATGTTCATATCAGTTAATTTCCCTGACTGACAACCACAGCTTATCAACCAAACAATAACCATTAACTTTTTAATATTAAATTGTCATTGTGTAAAAATAGTTGTGACCTGATAAAAACAAAACATTTTATCTCATTTAAATGTGCAAACAGCAGCGACAGATCAACAACAGAATCAGGATTCATACATTATCAGATATTCACGCAACATTACCTCATCAAAGAGCACGCAATCAGCTCAGATGATTATTAAAAGGGCAGATTGTCTCTTTTCATCTACCACAGAGGTCATTTCTAAAGCAGGATGCATTTCAAAAAATTTTGCTTTTGCTAATTTGTGTTATTTAGGGGCCACCTTTGTGTCACCATGCGTTAACAATTATTATTATATACAATATGAACATCCCTAGCTGCTATAAATACACGTCTCTTATATTTTAAGTTATTATCATCTGTAATTTACTTCATTAAGTCTAATAAGAAAAGAAGAAAAAAAAGAAAATGAAAAATAAGATCAAAAGCTACGTTTTTAAAGATAAAAATCACTAATATTTACAGTTTATATTTACAGAGGCCTCACTTTCTCCTTATCTCTTTACTAAACACACACATATAGGCACACAAACTGATCTCTCATATGCTCTCACTCAAAACAGTTTTTTCATTCACAAAAATCTTTCTCACTCTCTTTCTCATACACAATGAGCCCCTCCTTTCTCTGCTCTCTAAGCTCTTATCTTTTCACACACACACAGTTCTAGCAGGCAAACATTTTCCCACGCTGAATAAGACACAGACATGCAAAACACTCTCTCATCGGCCCGGGCCTTCACACAGAACACTCAAACTTCCTATATTACTACTTCTTGGCAGTGATTGTTGTCTCAACACAATTCACCACAAATTATTACAACAATTGACAAAAGCAATTTACAAAGCAACAAAATAATATAGACCGTACCTACGGCCACCTGGCCTACAAGATTTATGAGTGCTCTTCGCTCTGGACGCCAACTGATTTATCTAAACCGTGGTCTCACTCACGCCCTGGAACCCCAATACGTTTTACCTAAAACGCAGTTTCACTCAGGTTCTGAAACCTCAAGACACCGTAACACTCAGATCTTTATCAAGATCCCAAGGTGCCGTCACACTCAGGTTTCTCGTGGGACCCCAAAATGCCGTAACACTCAGATCTTTTTTAAGACCCCAAGGCACTGTAACACTCAGGTCCGACACTGGGTGCCAACACGCCTTGTCTAAGACGTGGTTTCACTCACACGCTTGCAATTTCACTCAAGTTCTGAAACCCCAAGACACCGTAACACTCAGATCTTTATCAAGACCCCAAGGTGCCGTCACACTCAGGTTTCTTGTGGGACCCCAAAATGCCGTAACACTCAGATCTTTTTTAAGACCCCAAGGCACTGTAACACTCAGGTCCTGAAACCCCAAGACACTGTAACACTCAGATCTTTATCAAGATCCCAAGGTGCCGTCACACTCAGGTTTCTCTTGGGACCCCAAAATGCCGTAACACTCAGATCTTTTTTTAAGACCCCAAGGCACTGTAACACTCAGGTCCGACACTGGGTGCCAACACGCCTTGTCTAAGACGTGGTTTCACTCACACCCTTGCAATTTCACTCAAGTTCTGAAACCCCAAGACACCGTAACACTCAGATCTTTATCAAGACCCCAAGGTGCCGTCACACTCAGGTTTCTCGTGGGACCCCAAAATGTCGTAACACTCAGATCTTTTTAAGACCCCAAGGCACTGTAACACTCAGGTCCTGATACCTCAAGACACCGTAACACTCAGATCTTTATAAAGACCCCAAGGTGCCGTCACACTCAGGTTTCTCGTGGGACCCCAAAATGCCGTAACACTCAGATCTTTTTTTAAGATCCCAAGGCACTGTAACACTCAGGTCCAACACCAAAATACACCCGCACTCTCACACACACACACACACCTGTTTGAAATCTGGAACCCTTTTTTCTTTTGCAATTCAATATTTTATCTTATCTTAATAGAAGCAAATTAATTAGTAGTATAAGTATCAAATCCCTGTGTTCAATTTGGAGAGGCCTGGAGTATCAACACCGCTCAGGGCTTACCTTCGGCAGACCACACAAGCACTACAGAATAAGCAAGTAAATTCATGCTCACCTCCATAGTGGCGCGCCCTTGTGTGACCCGGCCGACCTCTGCCCATCTGCAGCCCTCCACTCCGTAGCCTCTGTCCAATCACGTCGCGGGGTCACCAAATTATGTTGTGGCAAAAAGTCTTAGCTTGAATCTTCATAAGAAAAATACTCAGGAGACAAAGGTTCCAGGTGCCAAACAAAAATTACTTTATTTGCTCGAGCCAACAAAGTGAGACAATCAACACCCCTCATAGAGGTGCTCAAAGATCATCTGCCCTCCCAACATCTGACTCCATTTTTATACAGTAAGATCAAACACTTCTTATCTGAGATGACGTATACTCTTCTAATTGGTCTCGGTCTGCCACAATAAATTTTATTTGTTTGATGTAGCAAAAGTGCAGCTGAATCCTTCCTCGTATCTAAAATGATATATTCAGCTTATTGGTTCTCATGGCCTTGGCCTAGCTTGCACAGATACCTTATTGTTAACGTAGCGAGGTACAGCTGGACGAATTCTCTAATCTAAAATGACGTACTCTTGTTTATTGGGTGTTTCGACATTGTTTCTCAAAATAATAGTGGCAAGAACAATCGGGGTATAGTGGCAGGATCGCACCTGGTCTCTCTTAATTAGGAAACTGAGAAAACGAAAGTTAACTAATCTGAAATGACGTCCTCTTGTTCATCGGTCGTTTCGACCTTTTCTCATAAAACGAAAGTTTAACTGGGTGTCTTATAGCCTTGTGTAAAAGCAATAGGCCTTAGGCTTAATATAATATTAATACAGTATATGATCAGTAATATACCCAACAAAAACTACTATATTTGCCATGCTAGACAATAGACATTTTTTTAGCACACTGTTAGGCTGTAGGCCTATTTTATAATTTTAATAAATATTATAATTATTTTTCAAATTTAAATAAATTACATTTTTAATTCATTAAAATTAATAATTTTAAGTGATGTTTTACAACTTTACAAATTTGCACAAGTGTAGTGTAATCTAATCATAGAAGGGGGCCGGCGGGATAAGTGAATATAGCCCAGGTCAAAATGTAAGAAATAAAGTTAGTCAGGTTGCTCTCACCTTCGCAATGTCTTATTCTTGAGCAATCTCAAACTAACTAATGCTGAAGATGTGATATGACATGACTAACATAATATTAGCCTACTCTTACAAACTACCTGGGTATTCTCTGCCTCTCTGAAATGACTCTCCTTGTCATGTGTTTTTAAGTGTTTGTATAGGTTTGTAGTGTTGCCACAGTATCAAATGCTCTTTTTACACACGTCACAACTTGCAGTATTATCATTAATTGCTGTAAAATAGCTCCACACAGCGCTTCTCTTCCTCTCGGCCATCCTGATCTCTCATGTGCTCACTCAGTTCGCTGCTCAGCAGCTTGCTGTGTCAGTGAGTCACGTGACGACACAACAACAAATCACAGCAGAGCAGCAGGAGGGGGAGGAGTAGCAAAGTGCGCTAGGATATGAAAGCAGCATTTGCTCGATCAGACGTAGAAGACACAAGCAAACTAGTATAATGAACGTAGAGGAAAGAAATTTCAAGTAAAATATCGATTGAATTACAATTGTATCGATCTGATACCAATACCAGTGTTGGCATCGATACTGTCGATATTTAGATCGATCCGCCCACCCCTAGCATCTACGTCTGTTTGGGGTTTTCCTCAGTAACAATATAGCAGTCAGAGATGGAAGTAACAAATTACAACTACTCGTGTTACTGTAATTAAGTAGTTTTTTTGCGTACTTGAACTTTTATGAGTATATAATCAAGTCTGTAATTTTCCTTGTACTTAAGGACAAATTAAAGGGACACTTCACCCATTAGCATTAAGCTTTGTATAGTTAGAACCTCAGTCGTGCTTTTGAATGGTCATGCATCATTTCCTCAGTTGCCGCTGAGACAGGAGTAGGGTTGGGAATCGTTAGAAATTTTCCGATTCCGGTTCCAGTTCTGCCTAACGATTCCGGTTCTGATTCCGGTTCCATATAATAAAAAATAATGCACAATACTTAAACAATTCAATTTGTGTTTATTAATTACTGATAAAATATTTTAAATGTAAAATGATTAATATTTTCACTTTTATATTTCAAAAATATATGAATAAGAACCGGTTATCGGTTCCCAACCCTAGAAAGGAGAAATACAGATTTCAATGTTGCACTTCCTTCTTTCAATGATGTAAAAATCATCATTTTGCATCATTAAAAGAAGGAAGTCCATTATCTTTGTTGAGGGGGTGAAACTACAAACACCCCTTTTCTCGGTCAAATAGGCACCAAATTCTAAATGTTTGTTTCTACGGGTGAAATTATCCTTTAAGTAATGTACTTCGCTACTGCAGGGATAAACGGACATCTGACTATAAAGTGAGTGTTTCTATTTTCTTTGTTATACTAACGTGGCATTTATGTACACAATAGCATATCTTTATATGTCTAAATTGTTTAAGCAATGAGGACGATATAACACAGATGTATACAGTTAACAAAAGACAAAAAGAAAATTGGTAAAACTAAATAAACATTTAATATGCATACCCTTTTTTAAGTACTTGAAAAAACATTTGTACTGCGGATCTGACACCTCACGTTACTGTTTGAATAAGACTTTGCTACACACCAGACCAGATTGTTATTGTGAGTGTAACAACGCAACATCACGTTTAAAGGTGACATAGAATGATTGAACGGAGTATTTATCCTTGTTCTGTGATGTGACATGTAGACAAAATTTTTTTGTTTGGGTCTGTAATGCCTTAGAAGCTTCCTAAAAACCTCTCTCAGATAGCTCTATTAGGGTGGGGGATTTTAAACAAGTGGTTTTGCACCTATTTGGCTCCCCCTACTGGCTTAACTTGCAATATCATTACTGATTGGCTGACTTTGCTGCCACTCAAAAAATGTAGCCAATTATTTTAAAGTGGAGAGGCAGTTAGATGCCTGTGATGTCATAAGCATCAGTTTTTCAGATTGGGCCATTTTCTGGCTGACATTTCTAAAAGAGGAATTTCTATGAGACTGAGATGTTTAGCACTTTTTGTATGTTTGTGAATGTGGGTAGACTACCATTATTCTGTCACGACACTGTACACGGGGAAGACAGGAAAACCCAAACGCAGACTTAAATAAAGAATAATTTAATATACAAAACCAAAACACCCACGAGGGGGTAAAACATTACAATGACAGACACAAGAACTAAACTGATTAACATAAACACTGGAAACACTAAACTACATAAACTTACATAAGACTAGGAACAGGAATAAACACTAGGAACTTTGGCAAGGAACAGAGAATAATACCAACGCACGGAGGACAGGACAGCAGGACATTAAATAGGGATTTCTAAACAACAAACACCTGAAGCTAATCAAACATAAGGGAGCGGGAAACAATTCACGAACCCTGAGAGAAACGTGGACCACGGAAGGGCATGTCACACAACTCTCTCAGGGCAGACACGTACTGTCACCACCTAATCTCTCAAACTCGGATAAGACAAGAAATAGAGAGATCAGGTCATGACAGTACCCTCCCCCTAAGGGCGGATACTAGACGCCCTCAGGAGGAGACACTAAACACAGGACGTAAAATGAGACAAAAACCAAGAAAACAGAGAAACCAAAATTAATGGTAAAACAGACAACATGATAACAGGGTTGGGATGGGTTAACAAAAACAATATGCATGGAAGCGGAGGGGGAGCAACGGTAAAGTTTGAGTAATGAGAGTCAGTTTGTGTCCTTACAGTTTTATGAGTTCTTTTGGTGGGGATGGTGACAGATGGGGGAGTCCGGGGGGAAAAACCAGAGTTCACAACAACGGGAGGGGGCTGACGTGGGAACACAGGGGGCACAGGAAGCACAGGGGACTCAGAAACAGGGAGCACAGGGGACACAGGAGACGAAGACTGAACCGGGCAACACGGTTCTGATCCGCCGGAAAGGGCGGATTGGTCAAAGTCCATCGGACGCGCCGGCGACTCTGGACGCGCCGGCGACTCTGGACGCGCCGGCGACTCTGGACGCGCCGGCGACTCTGGACGCGCCGGCGACTCTGGACGCGCCGGCGACTCTGGACGCGCCGGCGACTCTGGAGATTTGGGGGAAGTAGCTGGTACAGGCGACGCGGGAGAGGTGTTCTTCCTCCTCGTCTTCCGTCTGGGACAAGGAGCGGAAAGCGCCGGAGGAGTGGGAGACAGCACGGCCGGACCACCCAACTCCGAAGATGAGCCACCCGACGCCGAGTCCCAGGAGGCATGTCTTTCACGTTTCCCCCTGAGACTGTCGGGTGGACAGGACACTGGTGGCAGAGACGAGAAAGGCCTGTCTAAAGCAAACACTCCCACTCGCCGACGCTCCGGGATGGTTGCCAGAGGGGCCGGAAAAGAGGTCCTTCCTCCCTGGAATGCCCCTCTGGCCGTGGCACCTCTCCACGCATTACTTCCCCCGCGTCGAACCAGTCTGGTCCCACTAAACGCCGCGTAGTCAAACTTGGGGTTGAGGTCCATAGTCTGCTGGGTTTAGTTTTGGCGTTGGTATTCTGTCACGACACGGTACACGGGGAAGACAGGAAAACCCAAACGCAGACTTAAATAAAGAATAATTTAATATACAAAACCAAAACACCCATGAGGGGGTAAAACATTACAATGACAGACACAAGAACTAAACTGATTAACATAAACACTGGAAACACTAAACTACATAAACTTACATAAGACTAGGAACAGGAATAAACACTAGGAACTTTGGCAAGGAACAGAGAACAATACCAACGCACGGAGGACAGGACAGAAGGACATTAAATAGGGATTTCTAAACAACAAACACCTGAAGCTAATCAAACATAAGGGAGCGGGAAACAATTCACGAACCCTGAGAGAAACGTGGACCACGGAAGTGCATGTCACACAACTCTCTCAGGGCAGACACGTACTGTCACCACCTAATCTCTCAAACTCGGATAAGACAAGAAATAGAGAGATCAGGTCATGACATATTCAACAAAGACAAGGTAAAAATGGTTTTTCATTCTCTGTCCCCTTTAAAAGTAAGTCGTGATTGGTGTCTCTCAGACACAGTGGCTGCTATTATTTTTGTTTTACTAACGTGGCATTTATGTACACAATAGCATATCTGAGCAGTGTTCCGATTAATAGGAGTGGCTTGCAGAGCTGTGCATTCTGGTGCATTGTGGGAGTTGCAGTTTTTCATACAAATGTGCCCTAAAGTCACGTTCTGTTTTTTCTCGGTCAAATAAGCACAAAATTCTAAATTTTTGTTACATTTCGACTACAAATATGACCCACTTTCAATAAAGATGAATGTTTCTATTAATGAAATGGCCCTTTAAGGCCAGGGTATACCTTAGGTGTTTCTCAGTGTCAAGGATACTTCCTTTGACAGGACTGGTCCTTACTAGTCACTTCTTTCAGAGGCTAGGCGAGGTTCCTCTTTATCTTTCGGAGAACACGTAAATGGAACAGGCTAGCAAGTGCACGTCATTATGTCAGTGAAAAGGTGTACTTTCAGTGCTGCATGCATAGGATTGTGGGTGATTTTAGAGTGCGAAGGCTACACATATGCATCCTTTCCTGTGTATGGGATGTTTTTCGAACGAATGACTCAGTCCTTGGTTGAAATTCCGAGGATCCTCGACGTTGGAACAGTCCTTCGACTCATGTCGATGACGTAGCATCCTCAAAATTCTGGCTTCAGAGGATCCTTCCTTGACATTGAGAAACACCTCTTTTTTTTCCGCATTCGTCATCACCTTTGACGAAAGTGACTGCTGTTACACCCACTGAGTGGCAAAAGCAGAGCGGCAGCATTTGTGTACAGTGTGAAATCAGTGAAACACAGGGAAAATGCATCTAAATGGGAAAAGCTGTTGTGCGTTAGACTGTACTTACAGATTTAACAAGAAATATAGCTGCAAGCAGCGATTACCGGGGTTCGAGCGATTTGGGACCTTAAAGGGGTCTTTTTCCATGTGTAAGTGCTATAATTGGGTCCACAGTAGATCTATCAACCCAGAAAACGTGAAACAGATCAACTCAGTAACTGTTTGGGGAAACCATTCTCTGTAAGCATGTGAAAAATTACGTCGTTCAAATTTTGCCTGTTTTGTGAGGTAGGTAGCAAGGCGAGGTAACACTTCACATACACATGTGGGTACACAAACAATTTATTTTACATCTTAAAAAAATCTCATAATATGACTCCTTTAAGCCCTTTAAAGGAGCATTTCACCCGTAGAAACATTAATCTTTAGTGAAAGTGTGTCATATTTGTAGTCGAAATGTAACATACATTTAGAATTTGGTGCCTATTTGAAAGAGAACAAAGCTATTCAACAAAGATATTGCACTTCCTTCTTTCAATGATGCAAAATGATGATTTTTACATCATTGAAAGAAGGAAGTGCAACACTGAAATCTGTATTTCTCCTGTCTCAGCGGCAACTGAGGAAATGATGCATGACCATTCAAAAACATGACTGGGGTTCTAACTATACAAAGCTTAATACAAATGGGTGAAGTGTCCCTTTAAGGGCATGCCTGTTTAGATTTGCTGCGTTGTCATCAAATCTACTTAGAATCTGAAATACTAACATTTTACCAATTAGGTACATTTTCTGAAGATAATATGATGTGTTGCATGCCGTGGCAAGATTTGCCACACAAAATGTTTCAAAAATTGTTAACATGAGACAAAACAGCCCACCACAATTTCTCTACGATGTTCTGATATTGAGATATAGGTCTCACAGGGCTAACCTATAACACAGCAATGATGAAGAATAAGCTAACACACATACATGCATTTACACACAAAAGCAGAAATGGCAGGGTTAGGAAATAAGACTTTGAAATAAATGACCAGTCTCCATATGCTTGGTGTCCTTCAAGAGTTCATCAACCTATTTAAATGTTTCACCTTTTTCATGTCACATATACGGATACCGTCAGAATAATTGACGAAATGTTTACTTAACATAATAATAGTGACTTCATAAAGTTAAATCATGTATCCATTGATGAAACCTGTGAACACAATTTCATTGAGTATACATTTTTGAATAATAAATAATAATTTTACAATTAATTAAACATAAAATTAGTAGTGAATATTGAAAAGTAAATAAAGATAGATACATTTTTTATTCAAATCCTAATAAACATGCTCTTAAGTATGTTAATGAGGGTCTGTGTTTCATACAGAGAGTATATAAGAGAAGACTGATTTTTGGATTTGGAAACAATAAAGCAATGTTACATATTTTAATAGAAACATGTTTAGGCTCTGTCATGTTAAATTGTCAAATAGTGGCATAGCTCTGCAATTATTGGCATATGATTTTAGGCTGGGCCAATAAATAACTGATCCAGATATGTTTTCAATATCAAATTGTGTCAATAACAAATGTCATGTGATTTAGTAGATTTGCAGCATATTTGCTGGTGAGCATTTGTCTGTGTTCCCTTTCATAAAGTGCAGCTATTTAGTTGGGTTCTAGCAGGTCATTTATGTGAATAATAACCAATTGTATTATTACATGAAGTTTTGGGTGCAATATTTTAAAAAGAACGTATAAAAATGTAACTACTTTGTATTATACATCATGTCAGGACAAATTTATGTCATGGAAGGTAGAATAGAATCCTAATGCTACTGATGTAAATACAGCCAGACATATATCCTCTTGATAACAGCAATTCATTTCTGATGATGCTCAGAGTTTTGGGGATAGTGGAAAACTTTAATCCATATCTTTATGATTTCCTTTAAACATGCATGCTGCAATTCAGTCGTACAAATGGCACCTACAACACTGTGTGACATCACATGAAATCTATGCATACAACAACAACAGGTATTCAAATTCATAACATTTTGTATTTGATATATCTTTACACACAGAGGACAGAAAAAATTTACTTCACTGATTTTATTTTTGTTGACCGAAAACCCTAGGAGTAGTTTTGAAAAATTTAGACTTACAATTGGTGATCACAATTTGGCATTTATATTGGCTCACAGACTACAGGAAATTGTGCTGCATTGGCTTTACTGTTGTTGAGTGAAAAACCAAGTATTAGTTCACAAAATAGTTTTTTCATATAAACATAAACATCTAGAGCAGTGGTTGTCTACTCTGTTTCTGGAGGACCACTGCTCTGCACATTTTGTATGTTTCTCTCATCTGACACAATCAGTTCAGTTCATAGGGATCTCTACTATTGTGCTGATTATTTGAAGCAGGTGTGTTGAGAACCAGTGATCTAGAGAACTGTTTACTTATATGTTTACAAATATTTTCAGAAAGATAAACAAAAAATCCTCACAGACACTTGGGAACATAAGACAAACAGGCCGATCAGTTTAGTTGTAATCGCACACCATTACGCTTGACTCATACATGGTTAATACTAGTTAGCTGTTGGTTGGCATGTTTTCTAAGATATGAAATTATCCTAAAAGACCATTATAAGCATCTAAAAGTAGATATTATATGCAAAATAACAATTAAGTCAGACCAATACTTACAGTCTTGTTCAAAATAATAGCAGTACAATGTGACTAACCAGAATAATCAAGGTTTTTAGTATATTTTTTTTATTGCTACGTGGCAAACAAGTTACCAGTAGGTTCAGTAGATTCTCAGAAAACAAACAAGACCCATCATTCATGATATGCACGCTCTTAAGGCTGTGCAATTGGGCAAGTAGTTGAATTAGTTGAAAGGGGTGTGTTCAAAAAAATAGCAGTGTGGCATTCAATCACTGAGGTCATCAATTTTGTGAAGAAACAGGTGTGAATCAGGTGGCCCCTATTTAAGGATGAAGCCAACACTTGTTGAACATGCATTTGAAAGCTGAGGAAAATGGGTCGTTCAAGACATTGTTCAGAAGAACAGCGTACTTTGATTAAAAAGTTGATTGGAGAGGGGAAAACCTATAAAGAGGTGCAAAAAATGATAGGCTGTTCAGCTAAAATGATCTCCAATGCCTTAAAATGGAGAGCAAAACCAGAGAGACGTGGAAGAAAACGGAAGACAACCATCAAAATGGATAGAAGAATAACCAGAATGGCAAAGGCTCAGCCAATGATCACCTCCAGGATGATCAAAGACAGTCTGGAGTTACCTGTAAGTACTGTGACAGTTAGAAGACGTCTGTGTGAAGCTAATCTATTTTCAAGAATCCCCGCAAAGTCCCTCTGTTAAAAAAAGGCATGTGCAGAAGAGGTTACAATTTGCCAAAGAACACATCAACTGGCCTAAAGAGAAATGGAGGAACATTTTGTGGACTGATGAGAGTAAAATTGTTCTTTTTGGGTCCAAGGGCCACAGGCAGTTTGTGAGACGACCCCCAAACTCTGAATTCAAGCCACAGTACACAGTGAAGACAGTGAAGCATGGAACATGATATGGGCATGTTTCTCCTACATGGTGTTGGGCCTATTTATCGCATACCAGGGATCATGGATCAGTTTGCATATGTTAAAATACTTGAAGAGGTCATGTTGCCCTATGCTGAAGAGGACATGCCCTTGAAATGGTTGTTTCAACAAGACAATGACCCAAAACACACTAGTAAACGGGCAAAGTCTTGGTTCCAAACCAACAAAATTAATGTTATGGAGTGGCCAGCCCAATCTCCAGACCTTAATCCAATTGAGAACTTGTGGGGTGATATCAAAAATGCTGTTTCTGAAGCAAAACCAAGAAATGTGAATGAATTGTGGAATGTTGTTAAAGAATCATGGAGTGGAATAACAGCTGAGAGGTGCCACAAGTTGGTTGACTCCATGCCACACAGATGTCAAGCAGTTTTAAAAAACTGTGGTCATACAACTAAATATTAGTTTAGTGATTCACAGGATTGCTAAATCCCAGAAAAAAATGTTTGTACAAAATAGTTTTGAGTTTGTACAGTCAAAGGTAGACACTTTTATTTTTTTGAACACACCCCTTTCAACTAATACCCCAATTGCACAGCCTTAAGAGCGTGCATATCATGAATGCTGGGTCTTGTTTGTTTTCTGAGAATCTACTGAACCTACTGGTAATTTGTTTGCCACGTAGCAATAAAAAATATACTAAAAACCTTAATTATTCTGGTTAGTCACATTGTACTGCTATTATTTTGAACAAGACTGTATATATCATATACATATGCTATAGGCATCATTCGTTGTTCTCATGTTATAGCACCACCTAGTGGACAATCTCTGCAATTTTTTGCATGTGACCTTAGCCTGGGTCTATACATATGTGTATAAAGTTTTGTGTTGATATCTCATTCCTATCATAATTGATAGCCATTTAAGGATTTGTGGCCCCGCCTCTTCATACCTTTGACCGAGGTGTTGCGATGACAAGTGCAAAGTTCAACTTTTTTTGAGAATTATTGATATTCAGTGTCTAAGGAATATTCCAGCTCTGGATTGGTTCAGATCGGTCAAAAAACCTAGGACTTGTTCGCAAAAGTAGGTTTAAAAGAAAATTATGAATATCTAACAAATGATTCAACTGAGACAAGTGCTTCTAGAGGCAAAGTTGTTCATTGTAAGTACCTCTATTAAATGATATGAGGATCTTGTTGATATCTGAAACACTGCATAATACACAATCACTTAAACACTGAAAAAACGCGATAGCGGCCATGTTTTTTGAGCTACGCAAAATTCCTTTTACACATAGATAGTATCCTGGACCAGGAGCACCCGTGCCAAATTTCAAGTTGATCGGTCCCACATTTCTGTAGTTACAGCCAGGGCCGCCTTAACCTAATGTGAGGCCCTGGGGCTGAGAGGTTTTGTAGGCCCCCCATACCCTCAATTTATAGTCTCATTTTTTTTTTAAGTGTATATCTAGGTAATCTACATCACAAAATGCATTAGTTTCTTTCGAGACATAAAACAGTGAGTTTTCCCTCTTTGACCCAGAAAACACCATAATATCATTATTAACATATCACTGAGCCTACTTGAGCATAAACACAAGGCACTTTATTTAACAACCACACACAGCTACTTTTGGTGATAATAAAACCAAAATGTGTGAAAGTATATATGTTTATAAGCTTTATGTTTATATAGTTCTTGGAATATACAAATTTGCAGAAAATTCATTGCCACTCACTAACCAAATGCTCAGCACAGTTTTAAAAATAAAATAAGTTAAAGTTAGTTTTAAAGTGAAAATGCATTAATGATAACAAAAGATAAGTCTTTATAGACAAAATCTTGTTTTTTAAACATTTATTTATTTTGTAGGATATTGAAGATATAGTATGCATTGTATTTAGTATTTATGCATACATAAGCATGTAAAACGAACAAGCATGAATATGCACAAAACAGACAGGGAACATACCTGTATTTAGATAAGGAGATTATAAATATGAATGGTGCTATCAGGGGATGATCATTTGAGATGGTCGTGTCGCTCTTTACTTTCTAAACTTGCACCTTTACCGTTGCGTCTCTTTGTCGTTTTTCTAATCTAAACCAACAGATGTGTGTACTGTGAGCTAATGTCGCGTCAAACTGCATCGCTCCAGCTGCGCACGCGTCACTGATATAAACGCGAGTAAACTTAAACTTTATAACAACTAACAGCGTTATGTGCGGGAACTCTTTTCTTTATTTGGTGGCACAGTTTCGTTGCGCACGTTTGGAGAGACTTCTGCATGCCAGAGACTCTCAGCTGCACAAGCACAGAGAGAGCGAGCACGCGCGCGAAAGAGAGAGGGAGCGAGCATGCATGCGGGCGAAAGAAAGAGAGATCTGCACCTCACTGGTGCTTATTATGAAATTTCAGAAATTACTCTTTCATTTGTTGGTGGATTATTTCCTGTTTCTCTGTCACACTCAGTCTAACATGCAGAAATGCCAAGTTGACAACGCGCATTTAATTACATTATGCGGAATAGAAAAATCTGACTGCTATGTCTGACATTTTCTCTCACGGTAAGTTACCACGGACCAATCAGCAGACATGTAACGTGAAATTAGAGTGATTGACAGAAAACCTGACAAGTTACAAAACAAAATGACATTTTCAGCTCATCATGAACGCGAACATGGGAGGCCCTTGAACTTCGGAGGCCCCTGGGCTTCAGCCCAGGTAAGCCCGTGCATTAAGGCGGCCTTGGTTACAGCTCTTCAAAGTTAACTCTTTCACCGCCAGCGTTTTTTAAAAAAGTTGCCAGCCAGCGCCAGCGTTTTTCATGATTTTCACCAAAGTTTAATGCCTTCCAGAAAATGTTCTTCTTTAAATAAATAAACATACAATATACCAAATGAAAGAACAGACCCTCTGCTTTCAAACAAAAAAAAACGTTTCATCCTACCTTTAGTGGTTCTTTTGCAATCAGCTTTTGAATATGGGTAGATTTTTGCAAAAACACCATATTTTGAGCAAAAAGCAAAAATAATTCCATATTTGTGACGGACTTTTCATAGAGTTCCCATTCAGAGCGATCTTTAAAACAGACACGGACATGCAGCCGCTTGCCATAGGGCAATACTTCCGGTTTTAAAAAGTTGCGGAAGGGCGCCACCTGGTGGATAATAGCGGTATTGCGGAAAGACGGAAAATCTCGTCATTGGCGGGGAAGCGTTTTCTCTTAATTGACGAGATATCTCGTCAATGGCGGGGAAAGAGTTAAGGTGGTGTTATAGCGCCACCTAGTGGTCAATTTTTTGCACGTGACCCCAGAATAGCCCCCTGTATAGGTGTACCAAATTTGGTTTCAATACCTCTTTCCAATCCCAAGTTATAGCCATTTAAGTCCAAGAGGCCCCGCCCATTGGGGGGCATTTGGGCATGGCTTGACGACGGCGAGTCTTAAGTTCAACTTTTTTTTTGATAACTTTTGATATTCACACTCCAAGGAATATTAGAGCACTGGAACGGTTCAGATCGGACGAAAAACCTAGGAATAGTTCGTTTTTATTTTTTATAAATGGTGAAAAAATCTTAATGACGGAAATGAAATCGGAGATATACGTTTTGTTCGGCTTGAAGCAAGGATTCCAGTGATATAAGACACTTGACACTTTGGACAAGATTTTTGGGAGTTATGAGCATAAACGCGTTTTTCATCGTTATAGCGCCACCTATAGGCCAATCGGGTTGATATTTTGTCAACCTCTCCCCAAATTGTGTCCTACCATTTGGCCAAGTTTCAAGTCTCTAGGCCTTATGGTTTGGTCTGCATGTTCCGTTTTGAGGTAGAATAATAATAATAAAATCTTGACAATTACAATAGGGTTTCAGCGCTTCGCACTTGAACCCCTAATTGGAGCTGTTTTTTACAGACTGCCAAAAAACACATTAAGGAGAATGTTCATGCCAACGTCCACTGACCACACAGGTTGGTTGACAAGTTGCTATGGTCACTATCAGCAAAAGAGTGAAGTGAGGATCTCCCTCAGGAAAAATTTTTAAATTCAGAAGGGATTTCTTGTATTCTGGTGCATTTTAAGAGTCATGAATTACTCTGTAGTATGCTACACAAAGTGGTCACTAGAGTGTTGTAAAGGACAGCTGAGTTTCCATCCAAACATGAAGCTAATCTTTTCAAAATTCACAAATAAACAAAAACAAAGGAATGTGAATTAGGTGTGTTTCCATCAAGTTGTTTGAGCGAATGACGGTGGGATTTGTAACCTAGTAACCAACAGTTAACAAAACAAGGTACGCGTGGAAAATGGAGACGGGGCTGCATGTAGTCACCATGGGGCAAGTTATTAATGTATTTGCCGTTCAGATTGTAAATGCCAAACTGCACGCTGTGCATAGAAGGAGGAATGCAGACTTTTTATGAAGGCACTAGCAGCAAGGACATTGCGATATCGTCGAGCCCCATATATGGTAAATATAACTCCAACGGAAACAGCTAGACGTTCAGTCCCGTGGATTAAATGTTCGCCACGTCAGAATTAATTTGGCAAATGCGTTTCCATCTCCCATTTTTCGCATTTACTCTTTTTGCATAAATCAAAAACCACCTCAAGCGAGCATAAAAACTTTTTTGCGAATCAAAAAGATTTTTAATTAAAATTTGGCGATTCAATTATCGTTTTGATGCGATACTTCAAAATGCGCATAAAATCATGGTGATGGAAACATGGCTAGTGTCTGCAATGTTGATGGGAATGACACAATTTGATTAATCATCATCTTCTTCTTTGAACTGTCTTCTTCGAATTGTCTTCTTCGAATTGTCTTCTTCTTCTTCGAACTGTCTTCTTCTTCGAACTGTCTTCTTCTTCGAACTGTCTTCTTCTTCGAACTGTCTTCTACTTCTTCTTCATCTTCTAGAGTTAGAGTGGAGCACAGATTCTTTCAGATGACTGAAAACCTACTTGAATTTGATTTTAAATGGTGCGTTAATGGAGCTCTTTTGTTACTTGGTGAGGATGGTGAAATAACCTTTAATTGGTGATGTTGATTTTACATCTTTAACATGAGTTATTTTATTGCTTTTTCTTTTCTTTTTTTGGTTGTTTATTTTTTCTGTTTCATATTTATACTTATTAATGTGGCCTGATCACATTGCTTTGTGATCACTCTAAGATATAATGCAATGTTTTTCAGATGGTTTAATAAAGTGTGTTAAAAGTCTTCTTCTTCTTCTTCGAACTGTCTTCTTCTTCGAAATGTCTTCTTCTTCGAACTGTCTTCTTCTTCTTCTTCTTCTAACTGTCTTCTTCTTCGACCGGTCTTCTTCTTCGAACTGTCTTCTTCTTCTTCTTCGAACTTTCTTCTTCTTCTTCTTTCGAACTGTCTTCTTCTTCTTCTTCGAACTGTCTTCTTCTTCTTCTTCGAACTGTCTTCTTCTTCTTCTTCGAACTGTCTTCTTCTTCTTCTTCGAACTGTCTTCTTCTTCTTCTTCGAACTGTCTTCTTCTTCTTCTTCGAACTGTCTTCTTCTTCTTCTTCGAACTGTCTTCTTCTTCTTCTTCGAACTGTCTTCTTCTTCTTCGAACTGTCTTCTTCTTCTTCGAACTGTCTTCTTCTTCTCCTTCGAACTGTCTTCTTCTTCTCCTTCGAACTGTCTTCTTCTTCTTCTTCGAACTGTCTTCTTCTTCTTCTTCGAACTGTCTTCTTCTTCTTTTTCGAACTGTCTTCTTCTTCTTCTTCGAACTGTCTTCTTCTTCTTCTTCGAACTGTCTTCTTCTTCTTCTTCGAACTGTCTTCTTCTTCTTTTTCGAATTGTCTTCTTCTTCGAACTGTCTTCTTCTTCTTCTTCGAACTGTCTTCTTCTTCGTCTTCGAACTGTCTACTTCTTCGAGCTGTCTTCTTCTTCTTCTTCTTCTTCGAACTGTCTTCTTCTTCAAACTTTCTTCTTCTTCTTCTTCGAACTGTCTTCTTCTTCTTCTTCTAACTGTCTTCTTCTTCGAACGGTCTTCTTCTTCGAACTGTCTTCTTCTTCTTCTTCGAACTTTCTTCTTCTTCTTCTTCGAACTGTCTTCTTCTTCGAACTGTCTTCTTCTTCTTCTTCGAACTGTCTTCTTCTTCTTCTTCGAACTGTCTTCTTCTTTGAACTGTCTTCTTCTTCTCCTTCGAACTGTCTTCTTCTTCTTCTTCGAACTGTCTTCTTCTTCTCCTTCGAACTGTCTTCTTCTTCTTCTTCGAACTGTCTTCTTCTTCTTCTTCTTCGAACTGTCTTCTTCTTCTTCTTCGAACTGTCTTCTTCTTCTTCTTCGAACTGTCTTCTTCTTCTTCTTCGAACTGTCTTCTTCTTCGAACTGTCTTCTTCTTCTTCTTCGAACTGTCTTCTTCTTCTTCTTCGAGCTGTCTTCTTCTTCTTCTTCGAGCTGTCTTCTTCTTCTTCTTCGAGCTGTCTTCTTCTTCTTCTTCTTCGTCTTCGAACTGTCTACTTCTTCGAGCTGTCTTCTTCTTCTTCTTCGAACTGTCTTCTTCTTCTTCTTCGAACTGTCTTCTTCTTCGAACGGTCTTCTTCTTCGAACTGTCTTCTTCTTCTTCTTCGAACTTTCTTCTTCTTCTTCTTCGAACTGTCTTCTTCTTCTTCTTCGAACTGTCTTCTTCTTCTTCTTCGAACTGTCTTCTTCTTCTTCTTCGAACTGTCTTCTTCTTCTTCTTCGAACTGTCTTCTTCTTTGAACTGTCTTCTTCTTCGAACTGTCTTCTTCTTCGAACTGTCTTCTTCTTCTCCTTCGAACTGTCTTCTTCTTCTTCTTCGAACTGTCTTCTTCTTCTTCTTCGAACTGTCTTCTTCTTCTTCTTCGAACTGTCTTCTTCTTCTTCTTCGAACTGTCTTCTTCTTCTTCTTCGAACTGTCTTCTTCTTCTTCTTCGAACTGTCTTCTTCTTCTTCTTCGAATTGTCTTCTTCTTCGAACTGTCTTCTTCTTCTTCTTCGAACTGTCTTCTTCTTCTTCTTCGAGCTGTCTTCTTCTTCTTCTTCGAGCTGTCTTCTTCTTCTTCTTCTTCTTCTTCTTCTTCTTCGAACTGTCTACTTCTTCGAACTGTCTTCTTCTTCTTCGAACTGTCTTCTTCTTCGAACTGTCTTCTTCTTCGAACTGTCTTCTTCTTCTTCTTCGAACTGTCGTCTTCTTCTTCTTCGAACCATCGTCTTCTTCGAACCGTCTTCTTCTTCTTTTTCTTCGAACTGTCTTCTTCTTCTTCTTCTTCGAACTGTCTTCTTCTTCTTCTTCTTCGAACTGTCTTCTTCTTCTTCAAACTTTCTTCTTCTTCTTCTTCGAACTGTCTTCTTCTTCGAACTGTCTTCTTCTTCGAACTGTCTTCTTCTTCTTCGAACTGTCTTCTTCTTCTTCAAACTTTCTTCTTCTTCTTCTTCGAACTGTCTTCTTCTTCGAACTGTCTTCTTCTTCGAACTGTCTTCTTCTTTGAACTGTCTTCTTCTTCTTCGAACTGTCTTCTTCTTCTTCGAACTGTCTTCTTCTTCTTCGAACTGTCTTCTTCTTCTTCGAACTGTCTTCTTCTTCGAACTGTCTTCTTCTTCTTCTTTGAACTGTCTTCTACTTCTTCTTCATCTTCTAGAGTTAGAGTGGAGCACAGATTCTTTCAGATGACTGAAAACCTACTTGAATTTGATTTTAAATGGTGCGTTAATGGAGCTCTTTTGTTATTTGGTGAAGATGGTGAAATAACCTTTAATTGGTGATGTTGATTTTACATCTTTAACATGAGTTATTTTATTGCTTTTTCTTTTCTTTTTTGGGTTGTTTATTTTTTCTGTTTCATATTTATACTTATTAATGTGGCCTGATCACATTGCTTTGTGATCACTCTAAGATATAATGCAATGTTTTTCAGATGGTTTAATAAAGTGTGTTAAAAGTCTTCTTCTTCTTCTTCTTCTTCGAACGGTCTTCTTTTTCGAACTGTCTTCTTCTTCTTCTTCTTCTTCTTCTAACTGTCTTCTTCTTCTTCTTCTAACTGTCTTCTTCTTCTTCTTCGAACTGTCTTCTTCTTCGAACTGTCTTCTTCTTCTTCTTCGAACTGTCTTCTTCTTCGAACTGTCTTCTTCTTTGAACTGTCTTCTTCTTTGAACTGTCTTCTTCTTCTTCTTCGAACTGTCTTCTTCTTCTTCTTCGAACTGTCTTCTTCTTCTTCTTCGAACTGTCTTCTTCTTCTTCTTCGAACTGTCTTCTTCTTCTTCTTCGAACTGTCTTCTTCTTCTTCTTCGAACTGTCTTCTTCTTCGAACTGTCTTATTCTTCTTCTTCGAACTGTCTTCTTTTTCTTCTTCGAACTGTCTTCTTCTTCTTCTTCGAACTGTCTTCTTCTTCTTCTTCGAACTGTCTTCTTCTTCTTCTTCGAACTGTCTTCTTCTTCTTCTTCGAACTGTCTTCTTCTTCGAACTGTCTTCTTCTTCGAACTCTCTACTTCTTCGAACTGTCTTCTTCTTCGAACTGTCTTCTTCTTCGAACTGTCTTCTTCTTCGAACTGTCTTCTTCTTCGAACTGTCTTCTTCTTCGAACTGTCTTCTTCTTCGAACTGTCTTCTTCGAACTTTCTTCTTCTTCTTCGAACTGTCTTCTTCTTCTTCTTCGAACTGTCGTCTTCTTCTTCTTCTTCTTCTTCTTCTTCTTCGAACTGTCTTCTTCTTCTTCAAACTTTCTTCTTCTTCTTCTTCGAACTGTCTTCTTCTTCGAACTGTCTTCTTCTTCTTCGAACTGTCTTCTTCTTCTTCTAACTGTCTTCTTCTTCTTCGAACTGTCTTCTTCTTCGAACTGTCGTCTTCTTCTTCTTTGAACTGTCTTCTACTTCTTCTTCATCTTCTAGAGTTAGAGTGGAGCACAGATTCTTTCAGATGACTGAAAACCTACTTGAATTTGATTTTAAATGGTGCGTTAATGGAGCTCTTTTGTTACTTGGTGAAGATGGTGAAATAACCTTTAATTGGTGATGTTGATTTTACATCTTTAACATGAGTTATTTTATAGCTTTTTCTTTTCTTTTTTGGTTGTTTATTTTTTCTGTTTCATATTTATACTTATTAATGTGGCCTGATCACATTGCTTTGTGATCACTCTAAGATATAATGCAATGTTTTTCAGATGGTTTAATAAAGTGTGTTAAAAGTCGTCTTCTTCTTCTTTTTCTTCTTCTTCTTCGAACGGTCTTCTTCTTCGAACTGTCTTCTTCTTCTTCTTCGAACTGTCTTCTTCTTCTTCTTCGAACTGTCTTCTTCTTCGAACTGTCTTCTTCTTCGAACTGTCTTCTTCTTCGAACTGTCTTTTTCTTCTTTTTCTTCGAACTGTCTTCTTCTTCTTCTTCGAACTGTCTTCTTCTTCTTCTTCGAACTGTCTTCTTCTTCTTCTTCTTCGAACTGTCTTCTTCTTCTTCTTCTTCGAACTGTCTTCTTCTTCTTCTTCTTCGAACTGTCTTCTTCTTCTTCGAACTGTCTTCTTCTTCTTCTTCGAACTGTCTTCTTATTTGAACTGTCGTCTTCTTCGAACTGTCTTCTTCTTCTTCGAACTGTCTTCTTCTTCTTCGAACTGTCGTCTTCTTCTTCTTCGAACTGTCTTCTTCTTCTTCTTCGAACTGTCTTCTTCTTCTTCTTCAAACTGTCTTCTTTTTCTTCTTCGAACTGTCTTCTTCTTCTTCTTCGAACTGTCTTCTTCTTCTTCTTCGAACTGTCTTCTTCTTCTTCTTCGAACTGTCTTCTTCTTCTTCTTTGAACTGTCTTCTTCTTCGAACTCTCTACTTCTTCGAACTGTCTTCTTCTTCGAACTGTCTTCTTCTTCCAACTGTCTTCTTCTTCCAACTGTCTTCTTCTTCGAACTGTCTTCTTCTTCGAACTGTCTTCTTCTTCGAACTGTCTTCTTCGAACTTTCTTCTTCTTCTTCTTCTTCGAACTGTCTTCTTCTTCTTCTTCGAACTGTCTTCTTCTTCGAACTGTCTTCTTCGAACTTTCTTCTTCTTCTTCTTCTTCTTCGAACTGTCTTCTTCTTCGAACTGTCTTCTTCTTTTTCTTCTTCTTCTTCTTCGAACTGTCTTCTTCTTCTTCAAACTTTCTTCTTCTTCTTCTTCGAACTGTCTTCTTCTTCGAACTGTCTTCTTCTTCGAACTGTCTTCTTCTTCTTCTTCGAACTGTCTTCTTCTTCTTCTTCGAACTGTCTTCTTCTTCTTCTTCGAACTGTCTTCTTCTTCTTCGAACTGTCTTCTTCTTCTTCGAACTGTCTTCTTCTTCTCCTTCGAACTGTCTTCTTCTTCTTCTTCGAACTTTCTTCTTCTTCTTCTTCTTCGAACTGTCTTCTTCTTCGAACTGTCTTCTTCTTCGAACTGTCTTCTTCTTCTTCTTCGAACTGTCTTCTTCTTCTTCTTCGAACTGTCTTCTTCTTCTTCTTCGAACTGTCTTCTTCTTCTTCGAACTGTCTTCTTCTTCTTCTTCGAACTGTCTTCTTCTTCTTCGAACTGTCTTCTTCTTCTTCGAACTGTCTTCTTCTTCTCCTTCGAACTGTCTTCTTCTTCTTCTTCGAACTGTCTTCTTCTTCTTCTTCGAACTGTCTTCTTCTTCTTTTTCGAACTGTCTTCTTCTTCTTCTTCGAACTGTCTTCTTCTTCTTCTTCGAACTGTCTTCTTCTTCTTCTTCGAACTGTCTTCTTCTTCTTCTTCGAACTGTCTTCTTCTTCTTTTTCGAATTGTCTTCTTCTTCGAACTGTCTTCTTCTTCTTCTTCGAACTGTCTTCTTCTTCGTCTTCGAACTGTCTACTTCTTCGAGCTGTCTTCTTCTTCTTCTTCTTCTTCGAACTGTCTTCTTCTTCAAACTTTCTTCTTCTTCTTCTTCGAACTGTCTTCTTCTTCTTCTTCTTCTAACTGTCTTCTTCTTCGAACGGTCTTCTTCTTCGAACTGTCTTCTTCTTCTTCTTCGAACTTTCTTCTTCTTCTTCTTCGAACTGTCTTCTTCTTCGAACTGTCTTCTTCTTCTTCTTCGAACTGTCTTCTTCTTCTTCTTCGAACTGTCTTCTTCTTTGAACTGTCTTCTTCTTCGAACTGTCTTCTTCTTCGAACTGTCTTCTTCTTCTCCTTCGAACTGTCTTCTTCTTCTTCTTCGAACTGTCTTCTTCTTCTTCTTCGAACTGTCTTCTTCTTCTTCTTCGAACTGTCTTCTTCTTCTTTTTCGAATTGTCTTCTTCTTCGAACTGTCTTCTTCTTCTTCTTCGAACTGTCTTCTTCTTCGTCTTCGAACTGTCTACTTCTTCGAGCTGTCTTCTTCTTCTTCTTCTTCTTCGAACTGTCTTCTTCTTCAAACTTTCTTCTTCTTCTTCTTCGAACTGTCTTCTTCTTCTTCTTCTTCTAACTGTCTTCTTCTTCGAACGGTCTTCTTCTTCGAACTGTCTTCTTCTTCTTCTTCGAACTTTCTTCTTCTTCTTCTTCGAACTGTCTTCTTCTTCGAACTGTCTTCTTCTTCTTCTTCGAACTGTCTTCTTCTTCTTCTTCGAACTGTCTTCTTCTTTGAACTGTCTTCTTCTTCGAACTGTCTTCTTCTTCGAACTGTCTTCTTCTTCTCCTTCGAACTGTCTTCTTCTTCTTCTTCGAACTGTCTTCTTCTTCTTCTTCGAACTGTCTTCTTCTTCTTCTTCGAGCTGTCTTCTTCTTCTTCTTTAAGCTGTCTTCTTCTTCTTCTTCGAGCTGTCTTCTTCTTCTTCTTCTTCGTCTTCGAACTGTCTACTTCTTCGAGCTGTCTTCTTCTTCTTCTTCGAACTGTCTTCTTCTTCTTCTTCGAACTGTCTTCTTCTTCGAACGGTCTTCTTCTTCGAGCTGTCTTCTTCTTCTTCTTTGAGCTGTCTGCTTCTTCTTCTTCTTCGAGCTGTCTTCTTCTTCTTCTTCTTCGTCTTCGAACTGTCTACTTCTTCGAGCTGTCTTCTTCTTCTTCTTCGAACTGTCTTCTTCTTCTTCTTCGAACTGTCTTCTTCTTCGAACGGTCTTCTTCTTCGAACTGTCTTCTTCTTCTTCTTCGAACTGTCTTCTTCTTCTTCTTCGAACTGTCTTCTTCTTCTTCTTCGAACTGTCTTCTTCTTCTTCTTCGAACTGTCTTCTTCTTCTTCGAATTGTCTTCTTCTTCGAACTGTCTTCTTCTTCTTCTTCGAACTGTCTTCTTCTTCTTCTTCGAGCTGTCTTCTTCTTCTTCTTCGAACTGTCTTCTTCTTCTTCTTCGAACTGTCTTCTTCTTCTTCTTCGAACTGTCTTCTTCTTCTTCGAACTGTCTTCTTCTTTGAACTGTCTTCTTCTTCGAACTGTCTTCTTCTTCGAACTGTCTTCTTCTTCTCCTTCGAACTGTCTTCTTCTTCTTCTTCGAACTGTCTTCTTCTTCTTCTTCGAACTGTCTTCTTCTTCTTCTTCGAACTGTCTTCTTCTTCTTCTTCGAACTGTCTTCTTCTTCTTCTTCGAACTGTCTTCTTCTTCTTCTTCGAACTGTCTTCTTCTTCTTCGAATTGTCTTCTTCTTCGAACTGTCTTCTTCTTCTTCTTCGAACTGTCTTCTTCTTCTTCTTCGAGCTGTCTTCTTCTTCTTCTTCGAGCTGTCTTCTTCTTCTTCTTCTTCTTCTTCTTCTTCGAACTGTCTACTTCTTCGAACTGTCTTCTTCTTCTTCGAACTGTCTTCTTCTTCGAACTGTCTTCTTCTTCGAACTGTCTTCTTCTTCTTCTTCGAACTGTCGTCTTCTTCTTCTTCGAACCATCGTCTTCTTCGAACCGTCTTCTTCTTCTTTTTCTTCGAACTGTCTTCTTCTTCTTCTTCTTCGAACTGTCTTCTTCTTTTTCTTCTTCGAACTGTCTTCTTCTTCTTCAAACTTTCTTCTTCTTCTTCTTCGAACTGTCTTCTTCTTCGAACTGTCTTCTTCTTCGAACTGTCTTCTTCTTCTTCGAACTGTCTTCTTCTTCTTCAAACTTTCTTCTTCTTCTTCTTCGAACTGTCTTCTTCTTCGAACTGTCTTCTTCTTCGAACTGTCTTCTTCTTTGAACTGTCTTCTTCTTCTTCGAACTGTCTTCTTCTTCTTCGAACTGTCTTCTTCTTCTTCGAACTGTCTTCTTCTTCTTCGAACTGTCTTCTTCTTCTTCGAACTGTCTTCTTCTTCGAACTGTCTTCTTCTTCTTCTTTGAACTGTCTTCTACTTCTTCTTCATCTTCTAGAGTTAGAGTGGAGCACAGATTCTTTCAGATGACTGAAAACCTACTTGAATTTGATTTTAAATGGTGCGTTAATGGAGCTCTTTTGTTATTTGGTGAAGATGGTGAAATAACCTTTAATTGGTGATGTTGATTTTACATCTTTAACATGAGTTATTTTATTGCTTTTTCTTTTCTTTTTTGGGTTGTTTATTTTTTCTGTTTCATATTTATACTTATTAATGTGGCCTGATCACATTGCTTTGTGATCACTCTAAGATGTAATGCAATGTTTTTCAGATGGTTTAATAAAGTGTGTTAAAAGTCTTCTTCTTCTTCTTCTTCTTCTTCGAACGGTCTTCTTTTTCGAACTGTCTTCTTGTTCTTCTTCTTCTTCTTCTAACTGTCTTCTTCTTCTTCTTCTAACTGTCTTCTTCTTCTTCTTCGAACTGTCTTCTTCTTCGAACTGTCTTCTTCTTCGAACTGTCTTCTTCTTCTTCTTCGAACTGTCTTCTTCTTCGAACTGTCTTCTTCTTTGAACTGTCTTCTTCTTTGAACTGTCTTCTTCTTCTTCTTCGAACTGTCTTCTTCTTCTTCTTCGAACTGTCTTCTTCTTCTTCTTCGAACTGTCTTCTTCTTCTTCTTCGAACTGTCTTCTTCTTCTTTTTCGAACTGTCTTCTTCTTCTTCTTCGAACTGTCTTCTTCTTCTTCTTCGAACTGTCTTCTTCTTCTTCTTCGAACTGTCTTCTTCTTCTTCTTCGAACTGTCTTCTTCTTCTTTTTCGAATTGTCTTCTTCTTCGAACTGTCTTCTTCTTCTTCTTCGAACTGTCTTCTTCTTCGTCTTCGAACTGTCTACTTCTTCGAGCTGTCTTCTTCTTCTTCTTCTTCTTCGAACTGTCTTCTTCTTCAAACTTTCTTCTTCTTCTTCTTCGAACTGTCTTCTTCTTCTTCTTCTTCTAACTGTCTTCTTCTTCGAACGGTCTTCTTCTTCGAACTGTCTTCTTCTTCTTCTTCGAACTTTCTTCTTCTTCTTCTTCGAACTGTCTTCTTCTTCGAACTGTCTTCTTCTTCTTCTTCGAACTGTCTTCTTCTTCTTCTTCGAACTGTCTTCTTCTTTGAACTGTCTTCTTCTTCGAACTGTCTTCTTCTTCGAACTGTCTTCTTCTTCTCCTTCGAACTGTCTTCTTCTTCTTCTTCGAACTGTCTTCTTCTTCTTCTTCGAACTGTCTTCTTCTTCTTCTTCGAACTGTCTTCTTCTTCTTTTTCGAATTGTCTTCTTCTTCGAACTGTCTTCTTCTTCTTCTTCGAACTGTCTTCTTCTTCGTCTTCGAACTGTCTACTTCTTCGAGCTGTCTTCTTCTTCTTCTTCTTCTTCGAACTGTCTTCTTCTTCAAACTTTCTTCTTCTTCTTCTTCGAACTGTCTTCTTCTTCTTCTTCTTCTAACTGTCTTCTTCTTCGAACGGTCTTCTTCTTCGAACTGTCTTCTTCTTCTTCTTCGAACTTTCTTCTTCTTCTTCTTCGAACTGTCTTCTTCTTCGAACTGTCTTCTTCTTCTTCTTCGAACTGTCTTCTTCTTCTTCTTCGAACTGTCTTCTTCTTTGAACTGTCTTCTTCTTCGAACTGTCTTCTTCTTCGAACTGTCTTCTTCTTCTCCTTCGAACTGTCTTCTTCTTCTTCTTCGAACTGTCTTCTTCTTCTTCTTCGAACTGTCTTCTTCTTCTTCTTCGAGCTGTCTTCTTCTTCTTCTTTGAGCTGTCTTCTTCTTCTTCTTCGAGCTGTCTTCTTCTTCTTCTTCTTCGTCTTCGAACTGTCTACTTCTTCGAGCTGTCTTCTTCTTCTTCTTCGAACTGTCTTCTTCTTCTTCTTCGAACTGTCTTCTTCTTCGAACGGTCTTCTTCTTCGAGCTGTCTTCTTCTTCTTCTTTGAGCTGTCTGCTTCTTCTTCTTCTTCGAGCTGTCTTCTTCTTCTTCTTCTTCGTCTTCGAACTGTCTACTTCTTCGAGCTGTCTTCTTCTTCTTCTTCGAACTGTCTTCTTCTTCTTCTTCGAACTGTCTTCTTCTTCGAACGGTCTTCTTCTTCGAACTGTCTTCTTCTTCTTCTTCGAACTGTCTTCTTCTTCTTCTTCGAACTGTCTTCTTCTTCTTCTTCGAACTGTCTTCTTCTTCTTCTTCGAACTGTCTTCTTCTTCTTCGAATTGTCTTCTTCTTCGAACTGTCTTCTTCTTCTTCTTCGAACTGTCTTCTTCTTCTTCTTCGAGCTGTCTTCTTCTTCTTCTTCGAACTGTCTTCTTCTTCTTCTTCGAACTGTCTTCTTCTTCTTCTTCGAACTGTCTTCTTCTTCTTCTTCGAACTGTCTTCTTCTTTGAACTGTCTTCTTCTTCGAACTGTCTTCTTCTTCGAACTGTCTTCTTCTTCTCCTTCGAACTGTCTTCTTCTTCTTCTTCGAACTGTCTTCTTCTTCTTCTTCGAACTGTCTTCTTCTTCTTCTTCGAACTGTCTTCTTCTTCTTCTTCGAACTGTCTTCTTCTTCTTCTTCGAACTGTCTTCTTCTTCTTCTTCGAACTGTCTTCTTCTTCTTCGAATTGTCTTCTTCTTCGAACTGTCTTCTTCTTCTTCTTCGAACTGTCTTCTTCTTCTTCTTCGAGCTGTCTTCTTCTTCTTCTTCGAGCTGTCTTCTTCTTCTTCTTCTTCTTCTTCTTCTTCGAACTGTCTACTTCTTCGAACTGTCTTCTTCTTCTTCGAACTGTCTTCTTCTTCGAACTGTCTTCTTCTTCGAACTGTCTTCTTCTTCTTCTTCGAACTGTCGTCTTCTTCTTCTTCGAACCATCGTCTTCTTCGAACCGTCTTCTTCTTCTTTTTCTTCGAACTGTCTTCTTCTTCTTCGAACTGTCTTCTTCTTTTTCTTCTTCGAACTGTCTTCTTCTTCTTCAAACTTTCTTCTTCTTCTTCTTCGAACTGTCTTCTTCTTCGAACTGTCTTCTTCTTCGAACTGTCTTCTTCTTCTTCGAACTGTCTTCTTCTTCTTCAAACTTTCTTCTTCTTCTTCTTCGAACTGTCTTCTTCTTCGAACTGTCTTCTTCTTCGAACTGTCTTCTTCTTTGAACTGTCTTCTTCTTCTTCGAACTGTCTTCTTCTTCTTCGAACTGTCTTCTTCTTCTTCGAACTGTCTTCTTCTTCTTCGAACTGTCTTCTTCTTCTTCGAACTGTCTTCTTCTTCGAACTGTCTTCTTCTTCTTCTTTGAACTGTCTTCTACTTCTTCTTCATCTTCTAGAGTTAGAGTGGAGCACAGATTCTTTCAGATGACTGAAAACCTACTTGAATTTGATTTTAAATGGTGCGTTAATGGAGCTCTTTTGTTATTTGGTGAAGATGGTGAAATAACCTTTAATTGGTGATGTTGATTTTACATCTTTAACATGAGTTATTTTATTGCTTTTTCTTTTCTTTTTTGGGTTGTTTATTTTTTCTGTTTCATATTTATACTTATTAATGTGGCCTGATCACATTGCTTTGTGATCACTCTAAGATGTAATGCAATGTTTTTCAGATGGTTTAATAAAGTGTGTTAAAAGTCTTCTTCTTCTTCTTCTTCTTCTTCGAACGGTCTTCTTTTTCGAACTGTCTTCTTCTTCTTCTTCTTCTTCTTCTAACTGTCTTCTTCTTCTTCTTCTAACTGTCTTCTTCTTCTTCTTCGAACTGTCTTCTTCTTCGAACTGTCTTCTTCTTCGAACTGTCTTCTTCTTCTTCTTCGAACTGTCTTCTTCTTCGAACTGTCTTCTTCTTCTTCTTCGAACTGTCTTCTTCTTCTTCTTCGAACTGTCTTCTTCTTCTTCTTCGAACTGTCTTCTTCTTCTTCTTCGAACTGTCTTCTTTTTCTTCTTCGAACTGTCTTCTTCTTCTTCTTCGAACTGTCTTCTTCTTCTTCTTCGAACTGTCTTCTTCTTCTTCTTCGAACTGTCTTCTTCTTCTTCTTCGAACTGTCTTCTTCTTCTTCTTCGAACTGTCTTCTTCTTCGAACTCTCTACTTCTTCGAACTGTCTTCTTCTTCGAACTGTCTTCTTCTTCTAACTGTCTTCTTCTTCGAACTGTCTTCTTCTTCGAACTGTCTTCTTCTTCGAACTGTCTTCTTCTTCGAACTGTCTTCTTCGAACTTTCTTCTTCTTCTTCGAACTGTCTTCTTCTTCTTCTTCGAACTGTCGTCTTCTTCTTCTTCTTCTTCTTCTTCTTCTTCGAACTGTCTTCTTCTTCTTCAAACTTTCTTCTTCTTCTTCTTCGAACTGTCTTCTTCTTCGAACTGTCTTCTTCTTCTTCGAACTGTCTTCTTCTTCTTCGAACTGTCTTCTTCTTCTTCGAACTGTCTTCTTCTTCGAACTGTCGTCTTCTTCTTCTTTGAACTGTCTTCTACTTCTTCTTCATCTTCTAGAGTTAGAGTGGAGCACAGATTCTTTCAGATGACTGAAAACCTACTTGAATTTGATTTTAAATGGTGCGTTAATGGAGCTCTTTTGTTACTTGGTGAAGATGGTGAAATAACCTTTAATTGGTGATGTTGATTTTACATCTTTAACATGAGTTATTTTATAGCTTTTTCTTTTCTTTTTTGGTTGTTTATTTTTTCTGTTTCATATTTATACTTATTAATGTGGCCTGATCACATTGCTTTGTGATCACTCTAAGATATAATGCAATGTTTTTCAGATGGTTTAATAAAGTGTGTTAAAAGTCGTCTTCTTCTTCTTTTTCTTCTTCTTCTTCGAACGGTCTTCTTCTTCGAACTGTCTTCTTCTTCTTCTTCGAACTGTCTTCTTCTTCTTCTTCGAACTGTCTTCTTCTTCGAACTGTCTTTCTTCTTCGAACTGTCTTCTTCCTCTTCTTCGAACTGTCTTCTTCTTCTTCTTCTTCGAACTGTCTTCTTCTTCTTCTTCGAACTGTCTTCTTCTTCTTCTTCGAACTGTCTTCTTCTTCTTCTTCTTCTTCTTCGAACTGTCTTCTTCTTCTTCTTCAAAATGTCTTCTTCTTCGAACTGTCGTCTTCTTCGAACTGTCTTCTTCTTCTTCGAACTTTCGTCGTCTTCTTCTTCGAACTGTCGTCTTCTTCTTCTTCGAACTGTCGTCTTCTTCTTCTTCGAGCTGTCGTCGTCTTCTTCTTCTTCGAGCTGTCTTCTTCTTCTTCTTCGAGCTGTCTTCTTCTTCTTCTTCGAACTGTCTTCTTCTTCTTCTTCTTCGAACTGTCTTCTTCTTCTTCTTCTTGGAACTGTCTTCTTCTTCTTGGAACTGTCTTCTTCTTCTTGGAACTGTCTTCTTCTTCTTGGAACTGTCTTCTTCTTCTTGGAACTGTCTTCTTCTTCTTGGAACTGTCTTCTTCTTCTTCGAACTGTCTTCTTCTTCTTCTTCTTTGAACTGTCTTCTTCTTCTTCTTCTTTGAACTGTCTTCTTCTTCTTCTTCTTTGAACTGTCTTCTTCTTCTTCTTCTTCTTCTTCTTTGAACTGTCTTCTTCTTCTTCTTCTTTGAACTGTCTTCTTCTTCAAACTGTCGTCTTCTTCTTCGAACTGTCTTCTTCTTCTTGTTCTTCTTCGCACTGTCTTCTTCTTCAAACTGTCTTCTTCTTCTTCTTTGAATTGTCTTCTTCTTCTTCTTCTTCGAATTGTCTTCTTCTTCTTCGAACTGTCTACTTCTTCTTCTTCGAACTGTCTTCTTCTTCTTCGAACTGTCTTCTTCTTCTTCTTCTTCGAACTGTCTTCTTTGAACTGTCTTTTTCTTCTTTTTCTTCGAACTGTCGTCTTCTTCTTCTTCTTCAAACTGTCTTCTTCTTCTTCTTCTATGAACTGTCTTCTTATTCTTCAAACTGTCTTTTTCTTCGAACTGTCTTCTTCTTCGAACTGTCTTCTTCTTCAAACTGTCTTCTTCTATGAACTGTCTTCTTCTATGAACTGTCTTCTTCTATGAACTGTCTTCTTGTTCTTTGAACTGTCTTCTTCTTCGAACTGTCTTCTTCTTCGAACTGTCTTCTTCTTCGAACTGTCTTCTTCTTCTTCTTCTTCGAACTGTCTTCTTCTTCTTCTTCGAACTGTCTTCTTCTTCTTCTTCGAACTGTCTTCTTATTTGAACTGTCGTCTTCTTCGAACTGTCTTCTTCTTCTTCGAACTGTCGTCTTCTTCTTCTTCGAACTGTCGTCTTCTTCTTCTTCGAACTGTCGTCTTCTTCTTCTTCGAGCTGTCGTCTTCTTCTTCTGCGAGCTGTCTTCTTCTTCTTCTTCTTCTTCTTCTTCGAACTGTCTTTATTCTTTGAGCTGTCTTTCTTCTACTAAATGTCTTCTTCTTCGAACTGTCTTCTTCTTCTTCTTCGAACTGTCTTCTTCTTCTTCTTCGAACTGTCTTCTTCTTCTTCTTCGAACTGTCTTCTTCTTCTTCTTCGAACTGTCTTCTTCTTCGAACTGTCTTCTTATTTGAACTGTCGTCTTCTTCGAACTGTCTTCTTCTTCTTCGAACTTTCGTCGTCTTCTTCTTCGAACTGTCGTCTTCTTCTTCTTCGAACTGTCGTCTTCTTCTTCTTCGAACTGTCGTCTTCTTCTTCTTCGAGCTGTCGTCGTCTTCTTCTTCTTCGAGCTGTCTTCTTCTTCTTCGAACTGTCTTCTTCTTCGAACTGTCTTCTTCTTCTTCTTCGAACTGTCTTCTTCTTCTTCTTCGAACTGTCTTCTTCTTCTTCTTCGAACTGTCTTCTTCTTCTTCTTCTTCTTCGAACTGTCTTCTTCTTCTTCTTCTTCTTCGAACTGTCTTCTTCTTCTTATTATTCGAACTGTCTTCTTCTTCTTGGAGCTGTCTTCTTCTTCTTGGAACTGTCTTCTTCTTCTTCTTCTTTGAACTGTCTTCTTCTTCTTCTTCTTTGAACTGTCTTCTTCTTCTTCTTCTTTGAACTGTCTTCTTCTTCTTCTTCTTTGAACTGTCTTCTTCTTCTTCTTCTTTGAACTGTCTTCTTCTTCAAACTGTCGTCTTCTTCTTCGAACTGTCTTCTTCTTCTTGTTCTTCTTCGCACTGTCTTCTTCTTCAAACTGTCTTCTTCTTCTTCTTCGAATTGTCTTCTTCTTCTTCTTCTTCGAACTGTCTACTTCTTCTTCTTCGAACTGTCTTCTTCTTCTTCGAACTGTCTACTTCTTCTTCTTCAAACTGTCTTCTTCTTCTTCGAACTGTCTTCTTCTTCTTCGAACTGTCTTCTTCTTCTTCGAACTGTCTTCTTCTTCTTCGAACTGTCTTCTTCTTCTTCTTCTTCGAACTGTCTTCTTTGAACTGTCTTTTTCTTCTTCTTCTTCGAACTGTCGTCGTCTTCTTCTTCTTCAAACTGTCTTCTTCTTCTTCTTCTATGAACTGTCTTCTTATTCTTCAAACTGTCTTTTTCTTCGAACTGTCTTCTTCTTCGAACTGTCTTCTTCTTCAAACTGTCTTCTTCTTCTAACTGTCTTCTTCTATGAACTGTCTTCTTCTATGAACTGTCTTTTTCTATGAACTGTCTTCTTCTATGAACTGTCTTCTTGTTCTTTGAACTGTCTTCTTCTTCGAACTGTCTTCTTCTTCGAACTGTCTTCTTCTTCGAACTGTCTTCTTCTTCGAACTGTCTTCTTCTTCGAACTGTCTTCTTCTTCGAACTGTCTTCTTCTTCTTCTTCGAACTGTCTTCTTCTTCTTCTTCGAACTGTCGTCTTCTTCTTCTTCGAACCGTCTTCTTTGAACTGTCTTCTTCTTTTTCTTCTTCTTCAAACTGTCTTCTTCTTCTTCTTCTTCTATGAACTGTCTTCTTATTCTTCAAACTGTCTTTTTCTTCGAACTGTCTTCTTCTTCTTCTTCAAACTGTCTTCTTCAAACTGTCGTCTTCTTCTTCTTCGAACTGTCTTCTTCTTCTTCTTCTTCGAACTGTCTTCTTCTTCTTCGAACTGTCTTCTTCTTCTTCGAACTGTCGTCTTCTTCTTCTTCTTCTTCTTCTTCTTCGAACTGTCTTCTTCTTCTTCTTCTTCTTCTTCTTCAAACTGTCATCGTCTTCTTCTTCTTCTTTGAACTGTCTTCTTCTTCTTTGAACTGTCTTCTTCTTCTTTGAACTGTCTTCTTCTTCGAACTGTCTTCTTCTTCTTCTTCTTCGAACTGTCTTCTTCTTCTTCTTCGAACTGTCTTCTTCTTCTTCTTCGAACTGTCTTCTTATTTGAACTGTCGTCTTCTTCGAACTGTCTTCTTCTTCTTCGAACTGTCGTCTTCTTCTTCTTCGAACTGTCGTCTTCTTCTTCTTCGAACTGTCGTCTTCTTCTTCTTCGAGCTGTTGTCATCTTCTTCTTCTTCGAGCTGTCGTCTTCTTCTTCTTCGAGCTGTCGTCTTCTTCTTCTTCTTCTTCTTCTTCGAACTGTCTTTCTTCTTTGAACTGTCTTTCTTCTTCGAACTGTCTTCTTCTTCGAACTGTCTTCTTCTTCTTCTTCGAACTGTCTTCTTCTTCTTCTTCTTCGAACTGTCTTCTTCTTCTTCTTCGAACTGTCTTCTTCTTCTTCTTCGAACTGTCTTCTTCTTCTTCTTCGAACTGTCTTCTTCTTCGAACTGTCTTCTTATTTGAACTGTCGTCTTCTTCGAACTGTCTTCTTCTTCTTCGAACTTTCGTCGTCTTCTTCTTCGAACTGTCGTCTTCTTCTTCTTCGAACTGTCGTCTTCTTCTTCTTCGAACTGTCGTCTTCTTCTTCTTCGAGCTGTCGTCGTCTTCTTCTTCTTCGAGCTGTCTTCTTCTTCTTCGAACTGTCTTCTTCTTCGAACTGTCTTCTTCTTCTTCTTCGAACTGTCTTCTTCTTCTTCTTCGAACTGTCTTCTTCTTCTTCTTCGAACTGTCTTCTTCTTCTTCTTCTTTGAACTGTCTTCTTCTTCTTCTTCTTTGAACTGTCTTCTTCTTCTTCTTCTTTGAACTGTCTTCTTCTTCTTCTTCTTTGAACTGTCTTCTTCTTCTTCTTCTTTGAACTGTCTTCTTCTTCAAACTGTCGTCTTCTTCTTCGAACTGTCTTCTTCTTCTTGTTCTTCTTCGCACTGTCTTCTTCTTCAAACTGTCTTCTTCTTCTTCTTCGAATTGTCTTCTTCTTCTTCTTCTTCGAACTGTCTACTTCTTCTTCTTCGAACTGTCTTCTTCTTCTTCGAACTGTCTACTTCTTCTTCTTCAAACTGTCTTCTTCTTCTTCGAACTGTCTTCTTCTTCTTCGAACTGTCTTCTTCTTCTTCGAACTGTCTTCTTCTTCTTCGAACTGTCTTCTTCTTCTTCTTCTTCGAACTGTCTTCTTTGAACTGTCTTTTTCTTCTTCTTCTTCGAACTGTCGTCGTCTTCTTCTTCTTCAAACTGTCTTCTTCTTCTTCTTCTATGAACTGTCTTCTTATTCTTCAAACTGTCTTTTTCTTCGAACTGTCTTCTTCTTCGAACTGTCTTCTTCTTCAAACTGTCTTCTTCTTCTAACTGTCTTCTTCTATGAACTGTCTTCTTCTATGAACTGTCTTTTTCTATGAACTGTCTTCTTCTATGAACTGTCTTCTTGTTCTTTGAACTGTCTTCTTCTTCGAACTGTCTTCTTCTTCGAACTGTCTTCTTCTTCGAACTGTCTTCTTCTTCGAACTGTCTTCTTCTTCGAACTGTCTTCTTCTTCGAACTGTCTTCTTCTTCTTCTTCGAACTGTCTTCTTCTTCTTCTTCGAACTGTCGTCTTCTTCTTCTTCGAACCGTCTTCTTTGAACTGTCTTCTTCTTTTTCTTCTTCTTCAAACTGTCTTCTTCTTCTTCTTCTTCTATGAACTGTCTTCTTATTCTTCAAACTGTCTTTTTCTTCGAACTGTCTTCTTCTTCTTCTTCAAACTGTCTTCTTCAAACTGTCGTCTTCTTCTTCTTCGAACTGTCTTCTTCTTCTTCTTCTTCGAACTGTCTTCTTCTTCTTCGAACTGTCTTCTTCTTCTTCGAACTGTCGTCTTCTTCTTCTTCTTCTTCTTCTTCTTCGAACTGTCTTCTTCTTCTTCTTCTTCTTCTTCTTCAAACTGTCATCGTCTTCTTCTTCTTCTTTGAACTGTCTTCTTCTTCTTTGAACTGTCTTCTTCTTCTTTGAACTGTCTTCTTCTTCGAACTGTCTTCTTCTTCTTCTTCTTCGAACTGTCTTCTTCTTCTTCTTCGAACTGTCTTCTTCTTCTTCTTCGAACTGTCTTCTTATTTGAACTGTCGTCTTCTTCGAACTGTCTTCTTCTTCTTCGAACTGTCGTCTTCTTCTTCTTCGAACTGTCGTCTTCTTCTTCTTCGAACTGTCGTCTTCTTCTTCTTCGAGCTGTTGTCATCTTCTTCTTCTTCGAGCTGTCGTCTTCTTCTTCTTCGAGCTGTCGTCTTCTTCTTCTTCTTCTTCTTCTTCGAACTGTCTTTCTTCTTTGAACTGTCTTTCTTCTTCGAACTGTCTTCTTCTTCGAACTGTCTTCTTCTTCTTCTTCGAACTGTCTTCTTCTTCTTCTTCTTCGAACTGTCTTCTTCTTCTTCTTCGAACTGTCTTCTTCTTCTTCTTCGAACTGTCTTCTTCTTCTTCTTCGAACTGTCTTCTTCTTCGAACTGTCTTCTTATTTGAACTGTCGTCTTCTTCGAACTGTCTTCTTCTTCTTCGAACTTTCGTCGTCTTCTTCTTCGAACTGTCGTCTTCTTCTTCTTCGAACTGTCGTCTTCTTCTTCTTCGAACTGTCGTCTTCTTCTTCTTCGAGCTGTCGTCGTCTTCTTCTTCTTCGAGCTGTCTTCTTCTTCTTCGAACTGTCTTCTTCTTCGAACTGTCTTCTTCTTCTTCTTCGAACTGTCTTCTTCTTCTTCTTCGAACTGTCTTCTTCTTCTTCTTCGAACTGTCTTCTTCTTCTTCTTCTTCTTCGAACTGTCTTCTTCTTCTTCTTCTTCTTCGAACTGTCTTCTTCTTCTTATTATTCGAACTGTCTTCTTCTTCTTGGAGCTGTCTTCTTCTTCTTGGAACTGTCTTCTTCTTCTTTGAACTGTCTTCTTCTTCTTCTTCTTTGAACTGTCTTCTTCTTCTTCTTCTTTGAACTGTCTTCTTCTTCTTCTTCTTTGAACTGTCTTCTTCTTCTTCTTCTTTGAACTGTCTTCTTCTTCAAACTGTCGTCTTCTTCTTCGAACTGTCTTCTTCTTCTTGTTCTTCTTCGCACTGTCTTCTTCTTCAAACTGTCTTCTTCTTCTTCTTCGAATTGTCTTCTTCTTCTTCTTCTTCGAACTGTCTTCTTCTTCTTCTTCGAACTGTCTTCTTCTTCTTCGAACTGTCTACTTCTTCTTCTTCAAACTGTCTTCTTCTTCTTCGAACTGTCTTCTTCTTCTTCGAACTGTCTTCTTCTTCTTCGAACTGTCTTCTTCTTCTTCGAACTGTCTTCTTCTTCTTCTTTTTCGAACTGTCTTCTTTGAACTGTCTTTTTCTTCTTCTTCTTCGAACTGTCGTCGTCTTCTTCTTCTTCAAACTGTCTTCTTCTTCTTCTTCTATGAACTGTCTTCTTATTCTTCAAACTGTCTTTTTCTTCGAACTGTCTTCTTCTTCGAACTGTCTTCTTCTTCAAACTGTCTTCTTCTTCTAACTGTCTTCTTCTATGAACTGTCTTCTTCTATGAACTGTCTTCTTCTATGAACTGTCTTCTTCTATGAACTGTCTTCTTGTTCTTTGAACTGTCTTCTTCTTCGAACTGTCTTCTTCTTCGAACTGTCTTCTTCTTCGAACTGTCTTCTTCTTCGAACTGTCTTCTTCTTCGAACTGTCTTCTTCTTCTTCTTCGAACTGTCTTCTTCTTCTTCTTCGAACTGTCTTCTTCTTCTTCTTCGAACTGTCGTCTTCTTCTTCTTCGAACCGTCTTCTTTGAACTGTCTTCTTCTTTTTCTTCTTCTTCAAACTGTCTTCTTCTTCTTCTTCTTCTATGAACTGTCTTCTTATTCTTCAAACTGTCTTTTTCTTCGAACTGTCTTCTTCTTCTTCTTCAAACTGTCTTCTTCAAACTGTCGTCTTCTTCTTCTTCGAACTGTCTTCTTCTTCTTCGAACTGTCTTCTTCTTCTTCGAACTGTCTTCTTCTTCTTCGAACTGTCGTCTTCTTCTTCTTCTTCTTCTTCTTCTTCGAACTGTCTTCTTCTTCTTCTTCTTCTTCAAACTGTCATCGTCTTCTTCTTCTTCTTTGAACTGTCTTCTTCTTCTTTGAACTGTCTTCTTCTTCTTTGAACTGTCTTCTTCTTCGAACTGTCTTCTTCTTCTTCTTCTTCGAACTGTCTTCTTCTTCTTCTTCTTTGAACTGTCTTCTTCTTCTTTGAACTGTCTTCTTCTTCTTTGAACTGTCTTCTTCTTCTTCGAACTGTCTTCTTCTTCTTCTTCAAACTGTCGTCTTCTTCTTTGAACTGTCTTCTTCTTCTTGTTCTTCTTCGAACTGTCTTCTTCTTCGAACTGTCTTCTTCTTCTTCGAACTGTCTTCTTCTTCAATCTGTCTTCTTCTTCTTCAACACATCAAGTGACTCCCGCTGTTTTCAATCAGTATCTAGTAGCACCAGCCGCTTACAATCGGTAATCAACAATACACCCAATCAGCTCGAAAGCAAGCCATATATAAGTCACAGTTGAACTCACCGAAAATCCTTTGCGTCTTTCAGAATCCCTCCTCCACCCCGTCTTCTCTCACTCACCAAGTTATTTCCTGGGGGGATACTCTGTGCTTCGGGCTCATTGCCTTCTCAGAGCCCTCTCCCCAGACAGCATGCCAAATATGTTTACAAATTTAATCAATTCAACTTATTTGTAAGTGTGAACATGTGAAAAGAAATGTATTAAAATGGTGTATAGCAAAAACAATTTTAACAACATTGTACAACAATAATTTTTTGGTCAAAGAATTACCACCCAACATTAAGCGGTATAGCAACGCTTGCGGACTTTAGCTCACACAATCACAGCACCAATGGAAACTGATAGCTTGCGTACACCTAAATGTAACCGGACTTGATGGATTATTTTGCTTGGAATTGACAAAGTTTTTACCGTAACCGCAGACGTGGGCAGACAGCCGTCAAGAGTAAGACAACACTTCTCAAGCGATTGTAATTTGGGCTTGTGCATCAAGAGGATTTAGCTCAAAGGACGTTTTCGAACGCTATAGCCACAACAGTGAATGGGCAAAAAGTTATCTAGTGTGTGTTTTATGCTTAAATTCTGCAAACAGAACAAAGTTGTGTATGACTATTAGTTGAACATTTCGCCCTCTAACAACGCTCACATCTACCATTGTGTTTGGTCACTAATGTCAAGCAGAGATGTGAAAACACGCCAGACAGTTGTATTTGGAGATAATATAATGGTTTACTTACACCGCTGTGTCATTTTTAAATTTAAACGCCAGCATAGTGCTGAGTGTGGGAACGACAGTTTCTCTCCACTGACAGCTAGTGGGGGGACCTGATATGGGGTGCGCGACGGTGGTAATCAACATTACAGTGATTAGGGCACTCATAGTGTTTGTTTGTTAAATAGGGGGAATCCCTCTAGTTTGGGGGCCCCTCTCACGGAGCAGTACTTGAGAGTGATAGCACGGTTTCACTGTGGTGGTTTGTTTGCAGTGGTTGATACTGTTTGACGAGAGCAGATACACTACATTAACCAACACCGTTCTCTAAAATGTTAGATTCTGATTGGCCAGACATGACATTCTACTACTGCTCAAAATTAAAAACTTTTATGCGTCTAATATAAGTTTAATATTTCACAAAAATTAAATATCAATGTCTATTAATAACATATTCAACATTAAATTTACAAATGATTAAACCAATGTGTTCTTGACATTTGTCCGAAAGAAACTGTCTGGGCTTTTTTTCTGTAATAACCTGCTGCCAATACATTATCACTTACTTGTACAACTTCTTTTTACTTGATCTAATTGTAATGTTAACTAGGCATCTGTTATTTTAGATTATGAGATATGAAATGCACTAATATTTTTATCAGAAATTTGATTGATTGTCTTTTATTGTTCATGGGCAATAAATATGCTTTCTAAATTATATTTATGCTTTGTTATTTATAGACACCACAATGAAAGGTATGAAAGCAATTCAAACCACCAAATTTTCACAAAAATAAGAGAAGATACTTCTAAAAATTTTGTAAAACTTTAAACACATTAACCAAACATTGGGTTGTTTTAATCCAACAAAAAGTTAGTTTTACCCAACAGATGGGTTATAAAAATCAACACAATGAGTTGAATTTACATTATGTAGGATGATTTTGTGTAGAAAATCACAAATAAATTACTTCAGCTGGGTTTTTACAGGTCAGAGTCAAGTGTATTTAATTTAGGATTTCACTAAATTCTTTGTTGCACTTTGTATAAATGGGCATCATACGTACAATCAGCTTAACAGTTGTACAAAAAAGTAATGCGCTGGCAAGAACGTTACTTGTTACTTGTTCAATATTTTGCATGCACTCATTATCTCCCGGAGAACAGCGCAAAGACAAAGCACATCATATAAAAACCTTCCATAAACGTTGTCTAAACATTTTAAACAATACCCCTTCTTGTCTTAAGACAACTTTGATGAACTTTTTGGATTTACTTCAAATGTTAAAATGTCCTTATTACCATATACAGTACTGTAAATATTTGTGTGTCTGTTACTACACTGTAAAAAAAATTCCGTAGAAATTGCAGCTGGGTTGCCGGTAACTTACCGTAGATTTAAATTTATGTTTTTTTACTGGCAACATTTTGTTCAAAGTTAAATGAACTTTAAACATTTACAAGTCTTTGTCTTTACAGAGTAAAACTAAAAACACAGCATCAAGCAAAACCTTCTGGAAAACCAAATCTGAAGCAAACAACAGAAAAAGGTTTATGATGATTTCTGGTTCCCAGAATGCTTTACATGAGGCTGTTATTGTATAGTTTTATTCTGTAAAGATAAAGACTTGTTAATATTTAAAATGTATTTAAATTTGAACAAACTCTTGCCAGTATATAACATAAATTTAAATCTATGGTAAATTACCGGCAACCCAGCTGCAATAACATTTTAATTTCTACGGATTTTTTTACTGTGAATTTATAATTGATATTTTATTGTGGATGTTTTTTCACAATCATGACGTGATGTGAAGTAAAAAAAAACACTCCAAGTAATAATCTATTAGCATGTTATACAATCTTGAAAATATTTAAGAGAAACCTTGTAAGGCTTTGGTGTGTTGTTCCATGCGCCACCTGGTGGATATTCTGTGAAACAAAAACATTTATTTAACTTAAAAGAAAAATACTTGCAAGATTCTGCAAGACTCTGTGGGACGAAATTGCTGTAAGCCGCATCTTTAAAGGCCACATCTGTACATCAAAATCAAAAAAATGGTTTACTGACCAAAAATTCAAGTTCTTGCCGTTGCCATTCCAGGCCCTGACCTGACTTGAATCCCATAGAAAGCATGTGGGTTGAACTGAAGAGGAGAGTCCAACAGAGTGAACCTCGAAATCTGAAGGATCCGGAGAGATTACATATGGAAGAATGGTCTCTGATCACTTGCCATGTACTCTCCAACCTCAACTATTGTAGGAAAAGACTAGAGCTGTTATCTTGGCAAAAAAGCCAGCACAAAGTCTTGACTTTAAAATGTGCCAATTATTGTGGCACATATTTAACAAAGACTTTTTATAAAACCGTGTTGTGTTTATAATTTTTTTCAATGAGAGCAGTTTTATTTTGTTAATATTTTAAGCAAAGGATTAAAAAAAGTTTGCTCATATTTATTAGTGGAGGGCACTATACATTGCAACCGCCTTGAGTTATTCTAATTCATTGTTGACTGCTTTCAGATAAACTGTGTGGTCATGAGAGGTCTGAATGAAGACGAGTTACTGGACTTTGTGGCTCTAACAGAGAAGAAACCTTTGGATGTGAGATTCATAGAATACATGCCTTTTGATGGTAAGATTATGTTTTAAGATTATGGAAAGTGTTTTGAAGGATTGGGTCAGCTTTGCATTTTAAAGGTCCAATGATTTTCAAAGCATGGACAGATACATGCTTTACCAGTCTCTCTCAGGCAAATTTTTAACAAACACATGGGTGATTATTTTAACTATTTATTATTATATTTTTATATGTTACTAAAAGTAAAGTAATGTTAATATTTCTCAATTGTGTTATAAATCATAAAAAAAAAAATTTGTAAATCATGAAGAAATGTTAAGCAAATCATTAGTAAATAGTAAATAAATAATGAATCACATATTTTATAAGTTTGTTGTGTGGTCAAGAGCAAGTGCACAACTGTGTGTGTTGCCACAGAAATGGAAGCAACAAATATGTGCCATGTACATGCAGATATAAATCATAACACCTGCCATTGTAGTTAAGATTGTATACATTTTATAATACACTGAAAAAAATGATTCATTCAGTTTCTTTAATTTTTTAAGGTAAGTGGTTGCAATCAATTTATTTAAGCTACATTTAAACGAAATTTTAGAAAAAAGTTAAAAATAAAACTTTTGTTTAAATGTAGCTTAAATAAATTGATTGCAACCACTTACCTTAAAACAAAATGAGTAAATTGAATAAATAATTTTTTCAGTGTACACATTTTAGTGACATGAAACCTGTTTGTTTATGTTGTTACTGCTGAAACCGTCTATAGGAAGACTTCTAAAACAACTTGGCAGGGGTGCCCCGGAGGACTGGATTGGAAAACACTGGTTTAAAGGAATCTTTCTAACACAGTTTATTGGTTCATTTAGGTAATCATAGACTGTAAAAAAGATGGACGATGCCACTTCGCTCTTCCTTTGGTGAAAAGTGAAGCCGCCGGTGTCCCGATACAGGGCTGACATCTTGGGTCTTGAGTCTGCGCAGTAGCGATTTCGGGGCCAGTCCTGCGCATTAGTGAGCAGGAAGTAAAGCCGCGGAATCAAGGCCCTGCCCTTGCTCTCGCAGAATGCGCATATAACAGCTGTCAATCATGAAGTGACACCACCGTTTTTACAGCAGTAAATAACTAACTAAAAACAAACTTAATTTAAAAACAAACACTTGAATTTACATCAGCATGATAATAACTACAGTAAATGACAGAAACCAGCTTCGGAAAAAAGATAATTGAAGTGGTATTAAATTGTTTAGTTGGTTTTAAGTGAATAACATGGTGGAGGCGGGGTTTATGACCTATACTGGGACCAGTCACTGGGGGGCGATCGAGATGTTTTGGCTTCACTTTTCAGGGCTTGTGCGGCACGCTTGGTACTAATGCACTCAAAAAAGCACATGGGCATTTATTGTATGAAATTAGTCAGTTTAGTTCAATTAAAATATTATTCATTTGTAAACAAATGTATTTCAGTTTTACAGTTCATTTTAGGGATGTCAAATTATGCAATTTCCCATATTCGATGATCATTTAAATAAACGATCAATCAATCAAATAATCATTATCAGTAATAGTGCAATAAGCCATTACAGCAGTGGCAAATAGTAAATAACATAAAAGTGTGTGTAAAAATGCCACCTTCCTCACGTGAATTCAAAGCTTTTATTTTGTGTAAATAACATGCTAATGCAATCATTCTTAAAGTGTGGTCCGCGGAAAAGATGACCTAAGCTAGGCAAGTGTTTATACAATCGTCACTTATTTAAGTAGATTTTTAATGCACTTGTGAAACTGTAATATCAGTTCTTGCCATTTTGTTTTAATAACATAAAAATGGATCGGTGGCTAAACCAAAGAGGAGTCAAAAGAAAGGCATCAACTGAAAGCAGCTAAAATCCACAGATCTATTAGTTTTGTAATGTACTAGTTTTTGTTTCATGTGTAAAATCCCTGTAATTTCAGTGATTTTGGAATTTTTTTTAGCATTTTATTGTTACCATAAACAATAATGGATAAAAATCATCAATTTAATCTCATAATGAAATATAATGACTAATAGACATAGTAAAATCGCCTCATAACGGGCACTCCGTACAGTCGGATGAAAGTCTGTGCGTCTATGCAGTGGGGGCTGGTGCTAAAAAAATTTTGGGGGGCGCAAACACACTCAAAATCAAACTTTTACTGTAGTAATGCAGTACTCTTAATAGCCATTTATCAGGTGATGATGAGTATCATTAGGCTACTACTAAGCTAAAATGCTGAAAATGTAACAGTTGAAATCAAACGCACGAAATAAATGTACTATGAATCTGTAATGAACTAATATCAAGGTAATCATTCATTCATTCATTCATCATTTCGTTCACATGTCCATTTCTAATCATAAACTTACATGAGCATACAAGTCAAATGTGTTTATTCATTGGTTTAGAGAACAGATAAACTAAGACCGTGCATCACTTTACCATCACACGAAGCAGATGAATTCATGTTTTTTTTTCTCACAGTGACATCGGAGGCAATAAAACACGGAGCTTTATGCTGAACAGGCAAATATGAACAAATCAAATAACAAAATACTACTGCGATTAAAATATCAATAAACATGTAAAAATCTGAATTGAACTAAACTCATCTGAAACTATCTTGTGTAATAAACGCATGAAGGCAGATTTATGAAGACTCTTGTCATTAGATTTTGTATCTTTACCTTAGACAGGCGTCTTGTCGCAGCGCTCCTGTAGTGTTTAACTTCAGCAGCCATGCGCAGACCAATCAGTGTATGACATCAAAATATCACGCGAATGTTTAGAAACCAGGGCGTAATTTGAGCAACACACTCCCACCAACTGGACATGACTAGGAGTTACATTCTCAAGTTGAGTTGTATGGGCAATCTGCCAAAATGGCGTTCAGATTTTTCTTTATCCTGCTTAAATTTTCTCCGTCAAAGACTTTTCGTTTAACGCGACCGAACACACACAAAAAGAGACACTAAAGTTGCCCAATCACAGGCTTGTTTCTTTTTCCCATGTTGTTTCAGACCCATAAAACTTTAAATTAAGTTATATTTTTGAAAACATTTTTGAAGTCCCCATAAACAGCAATGCAACCTACAGCTTTCAAGGCCCAGAAAGGCAGTAAAGACCTTATTAAATTAGTCCATGTGACTACAGTGTTTCAATATCCATTCATGAATCAATGAGAATACTTTTTGTACGCAAAGTCGGTCTCCCATGCGAATTAACTCTTTCCCCGTCAACATTTTCAATAAGTTGCCAGCCATTTTTATGATTTTCACAAAAGTTTGCCTTCCAGAATATTTTCTTTTTGAAATAAACAAACAATATTTTAAATGAAAGAACCCTCTGCTTTTTTTCATCCTATCTTCATTTGTTCTTTTTTGTCACCTCCCAAATATGGGTAGGTTTCTTCAAAAATGCCATATGGCTGACACATGATGCCGGTGTTAACGTATGCATTTTTGAAAAGGTTTAAATTTCCACACACATTTAAAATGTTTAAGGTTCGAGCTGCAATATTTACATTTGTTTGGTGAAAAATAAACTGTACTATTGTAGGTTTAAGTAACTTTACACATGGGTCTATTTCTGAAGGTAATCGATGGAACTTCAAGAAGATGGTGAGCTATCGGGAAATGTTGGACTGTATAAAGCAGAAATGGCCGGGTTTGGAGCTGGTGCCTGGAGAAGAAACCGACACATCCAAGGTCAGCCAAGTTAAAAAACATTTTTTAAACTATGGGGCAGTTTCCCGGAGAGGGATTAGGTTAATCCAGGATTTAGTCTTAATTAGGGATGCACCGAATATTCAGCCACCGAAAATTTTCGGCCAAAAATGGGGCAAAAGAGCCCGAAAGACTTTTATCACCGAAACAATACGGCGGAAATGTTGTGAAGACGCAAACAGAAACCGCGACCTGCACGTGCTCGTCTGAAGCAACATGTCTGCGGTGTGGATGTATTTAACCGCAAAAAGGCGCTAAAATGAGCAACTTTCTTTACGTACAGAGGCACATGCGGTTGAATGTGTCTGGTCCAGACGTGATCATCACAGTATGCCCTTCAAAGATCAGAACTCTTGATGTGTAAACTTTAGAGAGAGTCGCGCTAATGTGTCTCATACTGTAATTCATTAACATACATTTGGCAAATAAAGCAATGAAAAACAACGTAACGTTTTTATGTGGAGCGACTGTTGCGCTGTTTGGGATTCACCCTCTGTCTCTGTGTGTGCGCGCGTTTAAGTGCCCTCAATAGTGCACATACAAGAGAGACGCGTTTAAAAAAAAAGCGAACATCAAATCTCTCTGTTATTGACAGGGCATAAAAAATTATCTCCACCAATATTCTTTTTCTAATAAAAACATTTGTTTATGTCTTAACTGTATTTATAGATTACAGTCAGAAACCAGTCTGTGCTTAAAGATTAACCTACTAAAGTCTGTGTCATTAATGTTAATCAAAAAACCCATGACAAAGAGAAAATCACTTCTGAAGTTCAAAAAATAATATATTTAATTTATACGATAAAGACAGTGTTATGATTCATTTAATTTGATTTCTGTACCTAATGCTAATTTCAGACCTTATTAATGAGCAACTTTGTTCTTTTTTTATAAATTTGCAATTTCTTTATTTGTTATTAGATTTTTCCCACCCGCATTTTGCTGATCCGAAAAATAATCAGATCTGTGCCTCAAAAACTGTAATGTGATCCGAATTGTGAGATTTGTGATCCGTCACACACCCTTAGTAAAGTTAGTACACAGTAATAGCCATAAATGCAATTGTACTAATAATTGGCATAATAATTTTTTCGGTGTTTCGGTTTTTATGGCCTTGGTTTCCTTGTTTTCGGTTTTGGCCAAGAATTTTCATTTCGGTGCATGCCTAGTCTTAGTTATTTTAGGACATTTAAGTAGTTTTAACAAACATACCATACAAAATAACAATACTGGTGTGCATCTTGAGAAAAAACAATGGCACCAGTGGCGGATGCAGAACGTGACATATGGGTGGGCATGGATTAAGTCGAGATGGGTCTGAATCTTTGAGTGTCCCGAATCCAGGGCTGGGCTTCCCGAAATCTTCTTAACACAAAGTCGTTCTTATGTTACACTGTACCTTATCGTATATGTGGATCTGTACATCACTTTTGAATAAGAAACAATGATAAGTCAAAACTTTTTAAACAGCATACACACAAACAAACTTGACTGCACATCACATTTTTGACATTATTGATACTGCTTTAAATCGTAATGCAACGTGACATTAATTAAGCCTTTTCAGTAAAAAAAAAATATTGGGCTGTCATATCCAAAAAGCCTGCACACCGTGACAGGAAATGTAAATGAACACAAAAAACCTAACACTTTTTAAATTAGGTTAAACAAATAAATTAGGCTACTAAATGCTTAAAATGAAGCAGAAATTGGAAATCATTCAAATAAATATTCCTTCTCTTAAGTTACTAAATAAAAAAGAGAAAAGAAGACAACGCCGAATAACATACAATATAATTACCTAAATAAATCTGAGAAAATGCAAAAACATTACAATATTTTTTCCTCCCTAACATAGCCCCACGGGCAGAGCGCAGATATATTTTGATAGCCCTGGGACGTCGGGCTAGCGATTTTGCGAGCCCTGCATAGGTTTGTTTTGTAGAAAGACTTTCTTTAAAGTAAATTTTGTTTTTTATAAATTGTATCTTAATTTAAATCAATGTTTAATCAAACAATTGCCCCGATTTAATACAGGGTTCCCGCGGGGTCTTAAAAAGTCTTAAAAAGTCTAAAATTCAGAATGTTAAATTTAAGGCCTTAAAAAGTCTTAAAAACGCCCAAATTTTTATCCTAGGTCTTAAATTTAATTTACCCAAGTCTTAAATTTCTTACCGAAAAGCGTTGTCCGCAGAAAATAAAATAGTAATTTAAAACGCTGAAGAACTAATCAGTGGCGGAGGCAGAAATAAAAGAAACCGGCGTCCGCACTTTGTCATAATCCACGCAAATCGTGCCATTAGCTATATTACAGGTATTGTTGTCTGACTGTATACTGTGGGCTGGCTAAGAAACAAACCTTAAACTTAGTTTTGTGTAAGCAAAAATCTTTTCTGGGTTAATTTAACCAACTAGCCTGTGGCTTATCTGAGTATTTGCCAGGTTCTGAAAGATAGAGGACCCAGAAACGGAAAAAAAATCAACTTTATTTAAAATCAACTTAAAAAGTCGGGCCAGCGAGTCAACTTTAGTGTTACACAGTTTTCACTTTGGAGGTTTTTTTTTACCTCACTGCTCAAAGCGCGATTACTACTTTGATTTTATTTTGCTCTCTGCTGCAATGCACTCGAACCTAACGCGCTTCCCCTTCAGCTCTCAACAAACAGCAGCGATTGGCGGACGGAAAGCAAGAAAGTACCGTAATAAACCATATATTGCCAAAAAGCGCAATTGTCTTCTTTTAAGAACAATTCAAACTTTTCATAGCGCAAATGCTTCAGGAGTTACGGTTAAATGAAAAGCGGTAGAATCAGAGCGTTTCTTAATCTGAAGGCTTTATCCTCCGAAGGTCAAATAGGAAGGCTGCTGTATACATTATCAAGCCTGGTTTATTAGTTAAGTTAACTGAGCATTACATTCGCAAGTCATAATAAGCATATTACAACAATTTACGATTAACTAAAAATAATAATCAATATTTTAAAGTTGTTTACTAACACAACCTATTGAATCAGATCATGAGTTGAGGATAAAGTAGAATAAATGCAATGCCATGTATAGTCCTCACTAATGCATTAACCTCATAGATTATGACCTTAGTTAATTTTAATGTTAATATTCTGAAATAAGACCTAGAAATGCGACCTTCGGCTATAGCCTTCGGATTGAGAAACGGTCTTCGTGGATAACTTTAGCAACACATAATAAACCACGAGCAGCCTTTTAATGGTCAATTTCGTTTTCTTAATGCAGATAAACATGCATAAACATTATGGGGTGGTTTCCTGGACAGGGATTAGCTTAAGCCAGGACTAGGCCTTAGTTTAAGTGATCTCTTATTAGTGGATTTTATTTGTCAAAAAACATTGTTGATAGAATTTTATAAAAAATACTACTTGCACATTAGTGTGATATATAAATATTGTAAATCAATGCATTTCTTGACTATTAATTAAGAAAAATCACAGCTCTTTGCCTCTAACTCAATGTATTTCAATGGCTTACTATGAGCTTCCAGGAACTAACTGAAGTCTCCATGAATCATGAATTGTCGGCGCAAACACTTGTGGTCTAATAGGGTTAAGCATAATGTATTTCCGTGTATTTTGAGTATTTGTTTTAATAGTGTGTTTATTTTATATTTTTCTATAACTGAATCAATAAAAATAGAACGTTTTGAGAATTTCTGAGATCATTCGAATGCTTCTAGTAATGTGTCGTGTTGGTCTTAAATTTTACTCATAATGGTCTTAAAAGGTCTTAAAAAGGTCTTAAATTTAACTTGCTGAAACCTGCAAGAACCCTGTAATAAATAAGAAGCAAAGCAAGAACTTTGGGTGTGGATTGAAGTAAACCCACTATATATTTCCGCCGCCTACGTCTTTATGCTTTTAATGCATTTCTTATAATAATAATTCCTTACATTTATATAGCGCTTTTCTCAGTACTCAAAGCGCTTTACATATGAACGGGGGAATCTCCTCAACCACCACCAATGTGCAGCATCCACCTGGATGATGCGACGGCAGCCATATTGCGCCAGAACGCTCACCACACACCAGCTTATTAGTGGAGAGGAGACAGAGTGATATAGCCAATTAGTATGAGGGATGATTAGTAGGACAATGGGCAAGTTTGGCCAGGATGCCGGGGCACACCTCTACTCTTTTTCGAAGGACATCCTGGGATTTTTAATGACCACAGAGAGTCAGGACCTCGGTTTAACGTCTCATCCGAAGGACGGTGCTTTTTTGACAGTATAGTGTCCCCATCACTATACTGGGGTGTTAGGACCCACACAGACCACAGGGTGAGCACCCCCTGCTGGTCTCACTAACACCACTACCAGCAGCAACCTGGTTTTTCCCAAGTGGTCTCCCATCCAAGTACTGACCAGGCTCAGCCCTGCTTAGCTTCAGTGGGCAAGCTGTCTTGGGCTACAGGGTGATATGGCTTCTTGAATTAATGTCTCAATTACACAGTAGGCTAATAGAAAGTTATGATAGGCTATTTGTTGCTTATAAGCAATAGGCTTTATTGTATAAAGTGGTAGCAATAAACGTGGCATGACTTATAGTGCTGAATTACAGAGCTGGTATATAAAACAACATCACTGTGATCAGGCCAGATGCTTTCTTTCTATTTTTTTTACCTCGTTTTCATATTTGTTGTGTGTTATGTTATTGCATGGGTGGGGAACCCTGTTCCTGGAGGGCCACTGTCCTGCAGAGTTTTCAGGTGTGTTTGATTATGGTTGGAACTAAACTCTGCAGGACAGTGGCCCTCCAGGACCCAGGGATCCCCACTCCTGTGTTATTGAAAGGAAAGCGCGCAGAACATATTTATAACGTGGTGTTAGTCAAAATACTTTTTCCACTTGCAAGAAAAGTTCTCAAATTGATCATGGCTGAAAGCTGCTCTGGAAAAAAGAAAAATATGTCCAATCATAGCACTGGGCTCATCCACCAAATAGAAAGTGGGGATGATTGATAAGTCGTATGGCCAATCAGTAAAAAGAGTCTGCTATCGACAGATTCACAAAATCCTGCGTGATCTCCTTCCTCCCGCAGTTTCTAACAATCTTTTTTAACGGAGACTCAAGACATCTAACCCCCTAAGGTAAACTGCTCAGGGTGGATGTGCAAAGTTGAAATAATGATTTAGCTTAATCCTATGAAGTCGACGGTCTCGCGGGCTCCATTTCATAGCGTGCACTTGGCCGCAATATGCGCTAACATTCCTTCTGATTTGTAAATTAGCATCATTTATAATTGAGCGCTTGCGAAAAAGTACCATGATTTACAGGATTTCCTTCTTTCAATGACGCAAAATGACGATTTTACATCATTGAAAGAAGGAAGTGCCTCACTGAAATGAGTATTTCTCCCCTCTCAGGGGAAACTGAGTGAATAATGCACGACCATTTAAAAACATGACTGGGGTTCTAACGATACAATGCTTAATGCAAATGAGTGAAGTTTCCCTTAAAAGGAATAGTTAACTTAAAAAATGTAATTCAGTCATAGTTTACATGACAGAACAGACCGTCCAAACCTTTAGGAGTTTCTTTATTGTGTGGAACACAAGTTATTTTAAAGTGTGTTGGTAACCAAACAGTGTCTGGTCCCCACTGCCCTTCATTGTGTTTTTTCCTAGTCAGAGAAAACAACCATTTTTGTTTCACTCAAGAAAGAAATCATTAAGGTTAGGAATAATATGAGGGTGAGTAAGTGATAACAGAATGTAATTTGTGGGTGAACTATCACCCACCATTTAAAGGAATAGTCTACTCTTTTGCCATATTAAACTATGTTATTACCTTAATCTAGACGAATTAATACATACCTATCTTTTTTCAATGCGTGCACTGTACAGCGCGTTATGAATGTGTTAGCATTTAGCCTAGCCCCATTCATTCCTATGGTACCAAAAAAAAAGTTTTATTTTGTGGCACCATACTTACTAGTATAACTCCTCATGTAACAGTCTTTAAATAGTGAAAACACGGAAGTGTTTGGTGGCTTCCCTGTTTGGTACCATAGGAATGAATGGGTCTAGGCTAAATGTTAACACATTCACAACGCGCTGTACAGTGCACGCATTGAAAAAAGATAGATTTGTATTAATTCGTCTAAGTTGAGGTAATTACATAGTTAATATGGCAAAAGGGTAGACTATTCCTTTAACATGAATATCACTTTAACAGTGTTTGTGCAGACATGCTAAACTTCGGAAAATAGAGTATTTAACATTAATAATGTTATTAATCACCATGTATGGCAAATTTTGTTAAACATGCTTTTATTAACATTTATAATTATTTTTAAAGCAAATTATGGCAGGATGGGAAAAAAGTGAATGCAATGTGAAGCATGTTACCTTGAAAGTTACCAAGAGGTGTGTGTGCGGGTGTGTGTGCATGTGTTAAATAATATGTTAAAAACTTCCAAAAAATCCAAGGTTGGCAGGTCTTCATAAAGTAGTATCCATGTTTAACTACAGAATGACATTGATAAAATAACAATACTTATGTGTATCTTAAGACAAAACAAAACAATGGCATTGATACAGTACATGTTTGTCAGGATCCTGTCAGGATCTTGTCTTGAATTTCATCTAGTTCATTGTGACAGGGTTCTGACAGTACCATGTTTTATGTGGGAGATGCGTGGTTTTAGTATAGGTTTATTCTGACCACGCATTTCCCGGGTCTCGTCACTTTTTCCCCGATCCCTTACTTGTGATTTGTTTCAGGTGTTTGTAATTTATTTTGTCCCTATTTAAAGTCCTTAGCCGTTTCTCAAAACCAAGTACGCCGAACTCGGACTTGTGTCCTTCGTAGTTCGAACTTGCAAGTTCAGACTCGGAAGAACGAACTCCTGACGCGAAATGCATTCTGGGAAACTTCGCTGTCATAAATCCACACAAGTCTCCTCTGATGCATCCTCGATAAAATGCGAACTTTGAATTGGAACAGTACTTTGGCCGCGACTGATGACGTTTCACAAGTCCACAAGAACACAAGTACAGACAAGAACGCATATTGAGAAACGGCTCTTGTGTTTGATGTTCTTTACTCGTGCGTTTGTCCTTCTTCCTTGTGAGTATTGTGATCATTGATGCCTAGTCTAGTTTAGTGTCTGTTTAGTGTCAAGTTTAGTCTAGTTAGTCATCTGTATTGAAGTTTTGTTTCATGTTGTTTGCCCCATCGTGGGTTTTGTTTTCTGTTTTGTATTAAATAAATTTTTATATATCTATATTTTTGTATCTTTCGTGTCCGCGTTTGGGTTCTCGTTTGACCATTCCTGACAATGTTAAGAAATGTCAGTGCAAGAGGTTTTTAAATTAAGGCAGCTCAAACATGTATTGTAGTTTGGGACTAGGATAAGCCCTGTCTGGGAAAGCCCCCTTATATTCCTATCTATCTACTTAAATTTTATCCAAAGCGTCGTAATGCAAAGATGACATTGTATGAGATATATTTGTTATGATAACTTGGTTTATATGACATAAACCAAAACATCATTACTTGTCATTAGGGGTGTCACGATTCTTCAAATCCTCGATTCGATTACATTTTCGATTCTAAGGTCACGATTCGATTCTTTGAAAGACAAAAAATTATATGCCATTTTTTATTATTATTATTATTATTATTATTATTATAGTTTCACGTTAACATGCACATTGCGTGCTTTTCCTTGCATGGGGGTTTGTGGGCTTTACTTACGCGCGAGAGCTTGTAGAGGATTCCTTCTTGCACGCACATGGACTTAATGCGCGCGTCTTGGACTCCTAGCATCTGAAATGTGTCATAAGCAGCTGCGCTTCTCTCTGTCTCACGTGCACGCGCTCTCGCATCTGTCCAAACATAAACTAAAGTAGTAATCCTTATGTATTTGTTCAGTTTTATGCGTTTCATGCAAACTGAGGCAAACTATCCCTTTTGTTTAAAATATAACCTGCTGCATCTTGGCGCCTCTCACGCACGTGCAGAGAGAGCTGCGCTCTGTCCAAAGGCAGATCATTAGGTAGTAATCCTGTTTATGATATGGATTACAAGGAGTTGTAGCAATACATCCCTCGTGTTTAAAATATAAAATGCGTTCCGCTGGACCGATGTTTTTAAAGGCACCTCTGAGAGGTTTATTTTCCCCTGCTTGGCAAGCCGACCGGACGTGACATGGGGGCGTGGCAGCATCGACGATCCCATTTTTTAATTCGAAGTTCGAGGTTGTGACTTAATTTCTATCGATTTCGATTTAAAATCGAAATCGTGACACCCTTACTTGTCATAACAACTTAACTTTACCATGGCAACATAACTTGTCATAAATTTGTCATAAACATGACATTGTATATTAACTATTAAATGTAGGAAACTACCTAGCTTTATGGGTTAACATAACATTAAACTGCAATGTGGTTGGTTTTGACATTGACTGTCATGATGCCATTATATTTGTGTTATGAATATTTTTCTGACCATTTTTTAGCAGTAATACAAATTGCATTTGTCATAAGAATTTCATCAATGAAATATAAATGAATTATGTACCCTTTATACATACATTTCAAATGAACATCACTTCACCCCTACTTCAAGATAACAACAAACATTTTCCACCAAAAAATATATATATATCCAAATTAAATATACATTTATAATTTGGAAATACACATTTCATATTATAATACAATAGTTTAAATATTATATACTCAGATATTTAGGGGTGACCCCGAATAGTCGAAGATTCGATGCATCGATAGGAGAAGCCTAATTCGACTACCAATCTCATAGTCGAATCGTCGCAGATGTTTTATGAAATGAGGATCATTCAATTTTGGCCGTATATGGGTGCACACATTATCTGATTTCACATATAACAGCTTTCTCCCAATATATTAATATACTGCATATTATGATAATGCTGCAAATAATATGTGAAGTAGCAGCTTTCAATAAATATTTTTAAAATGCGTTAATAAATCCAACAACCCCTGTGACCGGGCTTCACGTCCATAAGAGGTTTCTATGTTAGTTGAGCCTCTTTGTTTCTACATTTAAAAGACAAAGCTGGCAAATTAAACTATGACTTTCATTCTTTTAATAATTTCTATATTTTATTTTATTTATAAATCACTTTGGGTTATCTGATTTAACTATTTGGCTTGTGTTTTGTTTCCGTGCACTTGAGGCATTTTGCATATTTGTTCTGCACTTTGTTACTTCTGACCTTATTTTATTAAAAAAAAATTATTTATTATAAACGTAAATTCAGATCTAATTTAAGTATGTACATTTTGGATAGCTTTTCGTTGTATCGATGTTGCGCTATTGCGTGCTGGCCATGCTTGCGCATGCAATTTAGCCGAACGGGCTAGGTGCTCTGCATCTCATATTTAGGAGTTCATCAAACTAAACATTAAAAAACGGATGTTTTTCGACAAGTATAAGTTTTAAAATGTATTTAAAACAGAGTGGTTATATTGTCTATCTTAAAGTTAAACTACAAAACAGGTAAGCCGTTTTTTTTATTTCGGTGATGAAACAGAAAGTATCTGCACCGAACCTATTTCTGCCTGACACGAATGTCTTTCTTGTGATTTAATATAGGTCAGTCGGTGTTCACTTTCAAATGATAGCAAAGAGATTCCTGAAATAAATAATATCATCCGGTCTTTCTGTATCTAAAGTTAATACAGAGATGATCAAAGTCAAAGCAAGCAAGCAGGTATTTCTGTGCTAAATAATAACGCGTAGTGTCTATAAAATCATTAATTTCAGTGTTTTTCTTGTTATAAATTAACGTTTAATGAATTGTATATAAAGATTAGTTTTTATCATTTACAGTCACAATCACAAATTATTTGTCATTTCTCATTTGTCGGGTTTTTTTGGTAATGACTGCTTTGACGCGCTATCTCCAAATTAAATAAAAACACTTAATTGTAGCCGGAGTTTCCAAGGCAGGATCACCTTTGTTATTTTTTTAGGTTTAGTTATCAAAATGTATTTTTGTATGATGTTCTGTAGATCGTGGCTTTAAAATGTGATGAGGAATAATTAAACAAATGTTGCCTTACATTTTACCTTAAAAAATATATATATAAATGCATCATCAGTTTTGTCTTCGTTTATTACTTGAAAGACAGTTTTTGTCACTTTAGCAGACAGTTGTTTATGTGTGCTGCTTGTTAAAGAAATTAAAGTTACCAATTTGTACCTGGTCTGGCCCCCTCCCAACCCATGCACACAAACATAGATGATTCGACTATCGGTCGACTATGGAAAGATTCGAAAATTCTGATTCGAATATGTAAATCCTTAGTCGAGGACACCCCTACAGATATTTCATATTAACTTGCATGTATATAATTTTGTTCACCTTTTTTTATATATTTACTTGAATTTACAAAGTGATGTACACATTTTTATATCCTTGTCACAATTATTCCACATGTTTACATGTTTGACAGATATACTGTACTTCTACTTTTTATATTAGTTCTTGCCCTTATTTTATTAAACATATATAATCCTCGTAATTTATATGACTTTCTCTTATAGTAAGCAGCCTCTGGATACAATTTGGAAGTAAATTATTATATTCCTTGCACATTACCTGTGCAGTATAAAAATCCACCAAATCAACAAATTGTAAAGCCTTCAATTTTATGAACACTTTATTTGTTGGTTCATAATCAAAGTTTTTTATAATCCTTATAGCTTATATTTTTGTAACACACATATATTGGATTTATATTGGTTTTATATGCATGACCCCACACCTCCACACAATAACTCATGCATGGAAATATGAGCGAACAATACAAGACAAAATAATGATTTTTCATTCAAAATATGTCTTGTTTTATTTAATATTGCAGTTGATTTTGACAATTTACTTTTTACATTACATATGTGATTTCCAACATAATTTATGATCTATTATAACACCTAAAAAATTATTTTCATATACTTTTTAAATTTCCTCATTATTATTCCTAATTTTAGCTTTTTTACAATATCTATTGCTTAATATTATGAACTTTGTTTTACTTAAATTCAAAGAAAGTCTATTATTGTCAAACCATTTTTAATAACCATGAATTCTATTTCCACTGTAATCAGAAGCTGTTCCAGATATTTCCCTGAACAATATAGATTTGTGTCATCAGCAAACAAAACCATTTTAAGAATTTAGACACTTTACGAATATCATTTATATACAGTACAAACAATTTGGGACCTAACACAGAGCCTTGTGGAACACCACAAGTTACTTTCATTAGATCTGATTTAACATTGTTTATTTGTACATATTGATATCTGTCATCAAGGTAACTTTTCAACCAGGATAAAGTTATTCCTCTTATTACATATCTTTCCATTTTCTGCATTAATAAGCTACGATCAATAGTGTCAAAAGCCTTTTTTAAATTTAAGAACACTCCCACTGTATATTCATCATTATCCATTTGAAGTGAAAATCTCTTCCATTTCCATCACCGCCATTAATGTTGACCTATTTGCTCTAAAGCCATACTGATGTTCACTCAATAATTTGTGTTTATCTATACATTTATCCAGTTGATTTACAAATAATTTGTTCATCACAAACTGGGCTAAAATATTATATGAGCTACATGTATGTACATGTTTGTATTTTTGAGAGAAAAATGTTTATGCGTGGTTTTTAAAAAAGCTAAATTTTAAGTCACTGATATAAGTCCACAAAACCCATACTAAACATGTTTTAACAAGACTTTTCTAAACAGAATCTAGTAGTCTAGAGTTTTTTTCTTTAAAATGATGTGAAAATCATCCTGCCTACTCATTCACAAAAAACAATATATTGATTTAGAAATTGTAAGACACCTTTTGTTTAGAGGGGCCGTATGCGAGAAGGATTGATTGATAGCTAGCAAACAATGAGCTGCATAATGAGCTGCATAATGAGGCAGAAATGTGATAGGAAACCACAGTAAAGAATGTGAGGACAAATGTCTACATGTTTGTTTGAGGTTTATTAAGAAGTTAACAATATAATCAAAATAGAAATGAAGGTCAGTAGGACATTTTCAGTTTATTTGGAAACAAGCTCTATTCAAAAACTTAACTTGTATAAGAAACTTATAAACAACAGAGCTGTACACTACATGTGGCTTATGTTACCATATAACTTTATGTCCAAAAAGTGTGAATATGTTTTTCCACTTCATAGTTTTGTACTGATGAGAGGGATGCAGACCTGTAAGAGAGTTATGAACAGCTGTTAGCATAAATTGTCCACAGAAATACCCTTATATACATAACTGATGGGTAAATGATAGCACTACATTCAGATAAACTATCATGTACATAAACTAAATTTAGAACATCTCA